>NC_033795.1:37528030-37535131 GCF_001876935.1 Asparagus officinalis
CATTACTGTAATATAGCTTAGTGTTTTAACATTTATAAAGCTTAAGTTATCATTCTGCCTGCCTGCTCCATTACCTGTGGTTCTTGAGCCCATTGCTTCAACCAGAATTTAATGTGCTGAATATTGTCTCTATGAGTCTGTTTAATTCACTTAATGTTCTTCCAACTAACAAAAAGCACTGCTGTTGATGACGTTTAGAAATAATTCTTCGTATCTAAGAAACAGTTCTCATGGTATTGGATGCTTTTTTTTGGTAACATATAGTATTGGATGTTTTGGTGTGCCCTTTTCATTTATATCATATTGAACAGAACTCTCTTGGCAGATTTAATCACTGTTATCCTTGAATGGGCAGTGCTGCGTCTTGTGATGATTCTCTTTCTGTAAGTAATGGCTTTAGGTCATGTTTATATACTATTAGTTGTGAGGACTCAACTGTTAATCAAAATAAGCCCTCTTATTATGATACAAAGAACATGAAGGAAATATTTCTGGAGGATCTTGACAGCCCTACTGCTGACGAGGAGTTGGACGAGGATTTCGAAGATTCAATAGTCAAAGAACTTGGCAGTTCACTCTGTGAAACCCAGCAGATTCATGACCTTCAACCATCCATCGAACATGAGAAATCCTCTTATGACGATCCGGAGAATGCAGAGGAAATATTGCTGGAGGATATTCACAGTTCTACTAGAGAGGAGCCAGAAGAGGATTTTAAAGATTCAACAGTCAAAGAACTTGGTATTTCACTCTATGAAGCTTTGCAGATTCATGACCCTTCTGAACCCTTGTGTGTCAGGAATTCCATTTCAAATGAGGAAAGTATATGCGACAAATTGGAGGTTGTGCCTCTTTCCTTTGACACAGATGTGCTTGAGGTCTTGAACAAGCATGCAACAATCCTCTGCTCAGAACTAGCGCAGTCATATCTGATAAATGCTGATGCAGGAGCTGGATTATCGTGTACGATGGTACAAAATGAGAACTCTTATAAAGCTGAATCTGTTGCATTTGTGCAACCACTGCCTGTAAGTCCCAGTTATCTATTAACATTCAGTTTTATTGCGCAGTTTTTGTTTTGCGTTGACAAAGTCCTGTGCAGTGATTTCTGGCTATTTTGATGATTTTTCCAATTAATTAAATAGAAATCATATTGATTGTTGACTTAATTTGATAAGCTGTTTAGCGAGAAATCTGGAACTATGTCTATTAAGTACGTTCTTTTTTTTGCATGCAATTTTTCAATATGGTTTTAGCTTCGTTGTTCATTATTTCCCCAATTATCTTTAGGGTTGTTTTTTCTTCACTTTCAATCAGATTGAATGTGTCTACAAGATTATGAATCTCTAATTAGATGGAAACTTTAATTACAATAAATTCTTATGAGTAACGAGTTAAATTTGATGGGTAGCCACATTATTTTCACTATGGTGCATGGATTTTTAACAATTTGACTGACATGTTATCTAAAATACATTCCTTTACTGCCTTCCTATTACCAATGCTACCTTTATTCATTGCTATGTTTGATTGTGAAGAGCATATACGCTTTTAAGTGAAGCTATATTGTCACAAAGAAGCATATCTTCTCCCTCACAATATTAATACTTGGTTTGTAAATTTGGTATTGTATTTGGTGTCAATTGAAATGCAAATAGTAATCTTCTGAAAAAAAATGCATATCTTCTCCCTCATAAACACATGAAATCATTGTCTGTGCAAATGGTATGTCACAATGGATAGATGATATGATCTGTGTCCTAGTTTTAACCTTCTCCTCTGTTTAGGAAGATGATTTTTGCCATCATTTTCTCCATTTTTATGATTTACCTACTCGAAGTCTGTTTATAGTTTGTTGAACGAAATTCACTTTGTTAACCTTTTTTCCCCTTTATTATATCTCATTATGCTCCAAAGTTATCCCAAGGACAAGAAAGAAGAGGGTTTTCCCTCCTATTCCAATGAGAGAAATGAAAGATGAGAACAGAGATGTTAGAAAAAAATGATGATAATCAGAAAACAGGAATGGGGATTATTATAAGCTTTGATATATTGGGTACATTATGGGTCTGGTTTTAGGTTATGGGTTAGAAGTTTGAGATCTTCGCACTAAGTATGGAGTCAAGTGCAGGAGGACTGATGGTCCTGAGTTATGCTATACAATGTGCCTGGAGATTCCAGCTGAAAATGGTCCTTGGTCAGGCTATGTTTGAGATGTTTGTCATATCTATGCGAAACTCGGACCTATCAAAATGTTCTTTTGGGGTTGAATATACAAGGATCCATGATCTTTGTTTTCTATGGGAGTTGGGGCCTTGTTTGGCTTCTTTGGGGACATCGCTTTTAATGCTTATCTTCCCTTGCAGGCAGACAGTTCCAAATTTGATTTTTAAAGCTGTTTTTGAGTTTTCCCCCTACTTTTGTGCTTCATTAAATGTATAAAACCCAAAGGTGAAAATTTCGTAGTCCCACTACCCTAACCGACACCCTGCTTCTATCCACTTCCTACAATCCCTGCATATTTTTAGTCTTTGGATTCCTCCCAGTGTATGATTGTGGGGTAGTTTTCACATACATATAAGCGCTAGTGATAACTTTCATCGACCCTTTCTTTGCTTTTGGTTTTATACATTTGCAAAGCTCATATATCTGTTATAACCTTCAGATTCCTCATGCTCAGATATACAAATGTGGGCTCGGTTGCATATAGATACACCCTGATGATAGATGATTTCATCTCCTGAAAGGGGCATTTGATGTTTAGGGTTAAATTTTGTGGCATTATGCTTCACTGATAGGTTTCTACATGTCGGGTATGTCATCGACCTTGACCCTAGTGCATGCTGTTGGGTGGCATCTAGTTTAATATCAATAATAATTGGACATCACTCCTGTATTGCTCGATCCTTGCCAGTTAGTCTCATAGTTTGTTTTATATATTGCAATGCAAAGCGACATGACATCATACTTGGTGGGTTGGATCGAACATGCAGTAAGATGGTTCGACAAGATCACACGGTATCATGCTTGGTTCGGTCAGGTTGAACTAATGGGAAGCTGGATATGAAGTGCTAAATTTTGTGTCAAGCCATTTTATCTCTCTTGTTTGTTTCTGTATTCTCATTGAAATCCAACTTGGACTTAAATTAATTGACCAGCAGATCTGGACATATCTCAGCTAATACATTTATCGAGGTCCAACTTTATCTTCTGCTTAAACATGCTTGTACACTTTTCTACCACAATGGATTCAACATAATACCAAGGACCGATGTATAACACAATTATATTATCTGTTAGATTAGACTATATGGGATGTTATTTCAAGAGCAATTATATGTCCCAAATCGATGTAACAAAATCCAATTTGGAGTATTGGTAGTATTAAGAGTATCGATTAAAATTAATTCTCAAATCACTAATTTAATGTGAACATTCTACTTCATCTGTATTGCAACTAATAACTCTTCCTGATTTTTCTTTTGTAATTCAACTGATATTTATTTGCCTTGACATTTCATCCTATATATACTTCAGAACCTTTTTGTTTTTGACACCACACATTAGTAAAACAGATATAATGGCTATTAAAATTAGTGCTATTCATATTATTTTTTTGTCCTGTAACATATCTCAGCAAACTTTTAGTTGGATACTTTATGTCAGTTGAGCATGTTTCAATTGCTAAAAGAACGTTCATCCTTTCATAGTGAGCGAATTCATCATTGTTTATCTTCGCTGGTCATTAGATTTGAAGTTTATTTATTCATTCTTAATTCCCTGATATAATAGCTCGTTGCAAAGAAAAGGGGAGAGGAAAAAAAACACAAGAAAAGGTACAGTTTGTTCTTTGGACTACACCCAAATAACTAAGGACTATGTTTGCTTTCACTGTTGTTTCCTCAGGCAATGACAAAACTCATACCTGCACTGAAAGGAAGTCGCGCCCAAAATGGAATCCATCTGGATACTAAGCTCAGTGTGAAATGGGCACCAGAGGTTTATGATCCACCTATAACCTCTTCATCCCACACTGTTAAGGGGCACTGGAGCCATCACCACCACGGTTCCAAGGCAAAGAAAGATTACCTCGGCCACCACAAGTACAGCAGAGGAAAGTCATCCAGAAACAGTATCCCTGAGAGGAAACGTTCACATCGGAGAACTACTTCCAGCAGTCTAATAGATCCTCGGGTCTCAAGGTAGTTCACAGCTTCATCTTCTCCGAGTAAATTAAGGATTAATTTTACCATAACACCCCTGGACTTTAGGGCATCTCAAAAAATCTTCGTGAACTTTTAACCTTTTCATTGGACCCCTGCTTATACTTTGCAAATAACTAAATTGTTTTTGAGAGAAAAATTCCCAAATTTTGTCATTTTTCTTTTATAGGAAACGTACTCTTCCCCGTAAACTTTTGGGGTTTTTACTCTCTCTTAATGATTTTTTATTTATTTGCAAATTACATGTGAGGAGTTTGTGAGAAAAGTTTGAAGTTTAGGGGGGTTTTATGAGACACCCAAAGTTTAGGAGGTTATGCGAGATAAAGTTCAGGAGGGTCATGTGGAGTCCAGATCCTCTGCAACCGCGCTTGTAGAGAATGCCTATCGATAGTTATGTGGGCCAATACTATTGGTTTGTTTCAGTGGGGCCCACCATAAAAAGTTTTTAAGACAATGTAGATAAAGAATATAATTCATGGGCCACAGTGGAAGGAATAAGATCGTAATAAATGGAGGAAGGACATGCCGAAAAACTTGGTTAGGAGCTGTTAGGAAGGATATGGTGACAATTAACTTAGTTGAAGAGATGTCCCTCGATGCTCAATGGAATCATGTTTCTGGTCAAGAATTCTATTTGGACTTGACTGAATGAATGCTACTCTTCCACTTGATTCCATTGAGGGCTTTCTTTTTGACAAATGAATACTACTTTTTCCTATTGTCTCAAGAAAACTTTTTTTTGTTTTGCCCAGAACGTTTTTTTGCCAAAACCCTTTCGTAGTGTCTAGTTCGTCTAAAATTATAGTAGATGGGTTTGAAACGTCACTAACATGTCATATTTTTTAAGAACGGATTACTAAGCAATAAAATAACCGGCATTGAGGGACCTCATAAGTTCTGGGTTCTTCCTTTTTCTTTATCTTTTTCCCTCTTTTTTTTTGTGTTGGTTTTTGTTTTTGTTTTTTTTTTGTTTTGTTTTTTGTGGTATCAACCAAACAGAGGATTGACCTTCAGATTGTTTTCCACCCATAATTAATAGGCGAACCAAATGTGCAAATATCTTTTTCAGGAAACCCCTGAACATCCTTGGAGATGGTTTTTTTATGATGGCATGGGTTTCCTATTATTTTAGTCAAATAACAAAACCGCCGCCAAATGTCTTCTTCATTAATATAATACACTTGGAGACGGCATCTTGTTCCTTATTGTACTTGTTCTTCTTGCCAGGTTGCAAGAACTCAGTGTCTTATAGGCCGCAGCTACCACTGAATAGTTGTTGTCAGTCGAACATTGAGCCCTTCTGGAGTCATGACTCTCATCAAGTATGGAAGCGGCTGTTACATGGAGTCACTTGCTGCAGTGCGACTTTCTGTCGCTACGGCCACTTGAATGGGCCTGATGTTTGAAGCGATTCATTTGGTTACGAGGTTCTACTACTATTTGAAATTACTGCTTAATTTCCGGGTTATGATCATTTTTGCTGCAATTTGGAGACAAAAAAGATTGTTTCATTAATTGTTATTGTATTATTTTTGGAAACTGGAAAACATTTTTTCTAGACTTGCTGGTACCTTCATTGTATTGTTAATAACAAAACCTCCACTTTGGATGAGGTAAGTAAAAACTCAGACATTGCTCTTCTTTTAATTACTTTTTTGATAATCTTGGGCTCAAACCTGCAACTAAAATGTCTATGAAACCTGCGACTTCTAATCAACTCAATAGCAGGCGTACAGTCACTTGTATTGTTGGGGCAATCGTTTCTGTTTAGTTGTTCTTTTGGTTTTTAATTTTTGGTTCTTTAAGTTCTGTAGTAACTGTTTGTTCTTTTTTATGCTTTCTAAAACCGTTGTTCCTGTTACATATTTCACACTGAGCGCGACCGTAGATTAACTGGACTACGGTCGGCTGGCAGAAACACAAAATCGGGACACGACATATGGGAGGAAAGCACAGTTGCATATGTTTATGTGGGCTTATATTTATGTAATGTATGTCTATTCAGTCTTTATTTCTTAAGTAAATACTTACTTTTACAAAAATCCTCCTGTATTTAGGATGAATTGAGTAATTCAGCAGAGTACATTAAAGGTCCCTTCAACTACATCAAAGCTTTAACGTTATGGTGGTGGTTGAGGGTTATAATTCTATTCTTCAAGATGCATCTCTGGCTAAGCATCCTTTCTATAGGCTGTAACCTGAACTCTTGTAGTGGTTCCTTTTTTAAACATGCTTTAGAGTCGTGGGTTATTTTGATATCATATTTAATGTTTTCTCACTACGGTGATGCATTTAGAAAATTTTTCTTAGAGGTGTATGGGTTGATGAAAAAACGGCCTACTAATTTGTAAATGCTAAGTGCAAATTGTTTAAAAATTCAAGTAGAAGTGCAAATATTTTAAACTACAGGGGCAACTTGTAATTGTGGAAGGCTCTAAAAGGTAATCTCTTGATTGCTAGGGATGCAATTACCCCCAACTTACCATATGCAACAGCCCCTACTTCACTACACCAAAATTACAGAGTTTTGACGAGGGTTACAAGTTTCAGGTTTACACTTGACAAATCTGTATTCTGAATAGTTTTCCTTCATTTAAATGGTGAACAAATTCTAGTATTCTTGAAACAGTGTGTAAAATGAACTTCCCATAAAATGCAATTATAGTGTTTGAAATCGTTTTTCTTAGGGGTATCCATTTGGGCCACCAACCCAGACCCAACGGGGCCAGCACCTAGCCCGGACCTGGCTGGGTCAGTGCCTGACCAGGATCCAATAAAAGCCCGAAAACTTAGGCCAGATCTGGCTTGATCTTCGGGCCCAGGTCCGGTTTCGTTCGGCGAAACCAGCATCGAGCTCGTCCCGGCTACTTAGAAATAT
>NC_033795.1:37535141-37543970 GCF_001876935.1 Asparagus officinalis
GATTTTGGACCGGTCCAACAGTAAAAAAAGTAGCCGTTGGACCTAGCGGCCCGGACCTGGCCTGGTCTAATAGCTAAAAATCTAGCTGTTGGACCGAATGGCTAACCGGACCCAACCCAATTTTGGCTGATAAAATAGACGACAATAATGGGTATTTTTTATCAAATGACCAAAATACCCCCAAAAGGTTAAAATGACCAAAATTTGAGGGTATTTCGATCATTTGGCTTGGGGCTGCCTTTATAAAAAGAGGAGTTTTCATTTATTTTTCTCATCTAAGACCGATCTACTTCTCTAATACTCTTTTATTCTCTCCAATACATTATTATATTCTCTTATTCTCTCTTCTACTCTATAATACTCTTTAATTCTCTAATTTTAATGGTTTATCCTCCGATTATGACGGACAAAATTCAACTCTCGACACCAAAATGAGTCCTACTACTTCTACAGCCACTCGTCCTACTACTGATGTTGATCCCAAATCTGGTGGCGATGATCCAACACTTAGAGCTCCTAAAAGGTCGAGATTCTATGTATAGAATTTCTTTGAGAAGATAGAATTCACCAGGGATCAACATGACAAACTTCTCACAAAAATAAATCAAATATGTGTCGCGCAGCCATATCTTTCAAGCTCATATAAGAGTGACACCAACCATATCAAACACCATTTGGAAAAACACAGCAGAGTGTATGCAATGTCTCAAGGAGACATCCACCAATCACTACTCTCTTAATCATCTACCTCTGATAGCCTCGGCTTATGGAATAATGACACAATTAAAGTCAGGAAATGCATCATGAGGTTTATTATTCTTAAAAAAATCTTCATTTTAAATTAGTAGAAGATGATGAATTTGAGGATATGATTAGAGATGGTATTTATCCCGCATTTTAAAAATTTTATTGTCAATCTTGTCATCGTGATATATTAAAATATTATTAGGAGAAAAATAAATAAAAATAATTTCTTATTTTTAAAGCTTAGACTGTAATTTTTATCTAACTTCTGATATTTATATATCTAGAGCACAAACTATTTATTTATGTATCATAGCACAATGGATTGATGACACTTGACAAATATTTATTTCTTTTATTTTATTTGAAGATTCATACACTAGTGTAAATGTTTCATATTTAATAGTGAAAGAACTTTCAAAGTTAGAAATTTTTAAAAATTCACTAGATAATGCAAGTAATAATAATATAGTTGTAGATCATATCAAATCATCTTTGCTATTGTCATGCTAGGGTGATATTTTTCATATTAGATGAATGTGTTATATTTTAAATTAAATTATTCAAAGTGCATTTAATGAAATTAAACCAATGATAGAAAAAAGTTAGGGTTATAACTTATGCTTATAATGCTTCTGAACAAAGACTTAAAAGATGAAAAATAATTGTGTAGATAAAAAAATGAAACCTAAGTTAATTCTTAAAGATGTTGATCACAGATGGAATTTTACCTATGTAATGTTAAATGTATCAATAGAGTATAAAGAAATTATAAATAATTTTATTGCTTTCTATACTTCTAGTTCTAGCTCTAGTAATATGTATGGAATAAATAATAATAAATGGGAAATTATAAGTTGTGTAAAAGAAATGCTACAAGTTTTTTTTATAAAGCTACCATGTTAATATTTAGTTGTTATTATCCAACTATTACTCAAGCTATTTTACAAATTTTAAATATTCATACTTTTTTAATACTCATCACATGATAATTAATTTTCAAACATGATTTTTGAAATGGAAAGTAAATTTAATAAATATTTTAGACCTATTCCTATTATTTTTGGCGTGGGGAATCTTATTGATTTATGCTTGAAGGATAATTGGCATTCAAAGTTTGTTAAATTCTTTGTATGAAAACATGATAATAGACACTGATAGTGGTCGATCAGACTATTATTGCTCTTACTCATCATAAAATTATTAATTTTTTAATATTATTTGATGAGTATGCATGTAAATATGGTGCAAGTACACCTCAACCTACCGCTTCTACAAGCGCAAGACAGGGCAAATGTAAGCTTTTTGATAGGCAATTGATGATAGAGAGGCTAACTAGTAGTAGCTGTGGATCTGGATCAGGATCATCATTTAAAAAAAAATTCTAAAATTGAACAATATTTAGCTGCACGTTTAGTAAAAGAAGAAATTTTCTAAATAAACTCATTCATTTTTTTTTCTAAAAATAAACCCCATTGAGTTTTATTTACAAAAATAAACCCATTTTATCTTAATCAGGTTCCTAAATAGTCGGGAATGCCAACCCCGACTATTTAGGAGGTTATAAAGCCATAATTATAACCCTAAATTTTAACATTCTATGCACTAAATGGTTGGGGTTGGCAACCCTGACTATTTAGAAACTGGATTAAGACAAAATGAGTCGATTTTTGTAAAAAAACTCAAGGGGGTCTATTTTTAGAAAAAAATTTATGAATGAGTTTATTTAGAAAATTTCTTCTTAGTAAAACCTCAAAATAATGTTGATTTCGATATTTTGCAATGGTGGAGAGTATATGGAATAATTTCATGTCCTATACTTTTCATCATGGCTCGTGACTTACTAACAGTGTAGGTCTCTACAGTAGATTCGGAATCCGTCTTTAGCACATCAAGACGTTTGATCGACAATCACAGAATATCGTTAGATCCGTCTATCGTATAGGCGGTAAATGTGCCTACAACATTGGTGGAGGTACAAGAAGAAAACTTAAGGTATCGACTAGTGATGCGGCATAAACATGTACCAAAAAGTTGCAAGTGCACAACCGTGTCAAGTTATAGTATTTAAGATATCGATCCCACGAGGAAGGTGTTTTGTAGGAGAAAATATAAAATTGGTTCTTATTTTGTATGCATGACAAATAGGAGTGATAAGTGAATGTGATTGTGAAGAGATTGAGAGAGTGAAAATGGTGTGTAAATGATGCAAAGTGTAAGTGAGAGTGGATTTGAAAAAGAATGAGTATGATCAATAAGGTGAGAAGGAAAAAATGAATAAAATCAAGAAATAATAAAAAAAAATCAAGAATGAAGAACAAAAATCTAGAATAAAAGAAAATGCAAGAAATTAAAGATGGTGGATTCAATTATAGATATGAGTAATCTAAAATTGAACCCACTTCTTAGAAAAGGGTGATTCCCTAGAGGGTTCTAGCCTAAAGGCGAATCAAACAAAATAAAAATAAACAAAAAGAAAAACTAAACCCAAGAGGGTTCTAGCCTCAAGGTGAATAGTATAAGAAATTAAAATCTAACTACAAAATAAATTGCAAAATCTAAACTACAAAATAAAATTGCAAGAATTAAATGCAAGAAAATAAATCTACTCTATAAGCATGAAATAAATCTAGGCAAGAGGGTGTTGGCCTTCTATTTGTGATGATGTTTAACAAACATCTTTATTACTAATGTTGTTGTCTAGTGTTTGTGCATCCATGTTTTGTAGACGAAACAACGTAGTTGGAGGATGGATGGAAGAGCTTCAACGATCATACGCAAAGGAGGTTGGCGGAATGTCGGTGAAGCCTTGCTATTCAAGTTCAAGATACAAGTTCAAGCTTCATCCCGAGATACCAAGTCAAGCTTAATTGAAGATCAAGATCATTGCTTGGTCGTAATTTAGTTTTAGGAATTTATATTATGTGTGTTAGTACTTTAAGGTCAATCATATACACACATACGACGTTTTGGTTTTTGGTATATATAGTTATATATACAGTATATGTTTTGGTTTGATAGTTTTCAAGTTTTACTATGAAACAATTGAATATAATTAGAAAAACATATTTTTGTTTCATACTCATATGCTATATATGAATTTATCAATAAGTTTTAGTTCGTAAATGAAATCATGTGTTTAGTGGGCATTATATGTGTATTTGATAAAATACCTACATTCATTTATTTATAGACTTCATAACAATGATTTAGCATCTTTTTTCAAGTCTATAAAATCAATTTGGTAAAGTTTCAAGAGTTGGTTTAGCCAAAATGTCAAAATTCACATGTTTACATTTTCGTGTTTTGGACTATTTTGCAAAATGATGATATTTTTCATTTGGGAAGTCCTTTTTTGAAACCAGTCATTGTAGCATGTTTATTATCATGTATACAATCATTCCTCAAAGTTTTACATTTTTTGGAATTTATTTGATATTTTTAAACAGTGTTTTAAAATCAGCAAAACAGTTTTTTTTTCATGTGTCAGATTTCGGTCGACCGCACCGGTCGACCGATCATTTGATCATTTCTCACCTTGCGACAGAGAGTTGGTCGGTCGACCGGTCCGGTCGACCGAAAGCTCCATCGGTCGACCGCACCGGTCGACCGACGAAGTCTCTGCTTGTTTCTTTGTTTGTCGGTCGACCGAATTCCTTCTTTCGGTCGACCGAACGTTCTGTCGGTTGACCGACAATAGATCCGTTAGACACTAACGGCTATTTTTCTGAGCTGTCTTCTGGGGACTTTTCTATCTTTTTGCTTGGGGTTTTTGGCTGAGTTGTGAGAGGGGTATAAATACCCCATTGCTGATCTCTTCTCAATTAATCCTATAATGTTTTAAAAGAAGTTTTTAAACAAGGGTTTTAAAAAGAGGTTAAGCTTGTTTAAGCTTATTTAAGGGTTTGGTTTAAGCTGTTTTGGTTTTCACAAGTGGAGGAGATTATATTCTTGTTTGGGCTCATATCTCCATCTCTCCATCTTGATCTAGAGAAGTTTTCCTAAACTCAACTCTAGCTTTTATCTATAATTATTTGTTGATTATCATTTCTATTAAAGCTAGTTTTATATTGAGTTTAGTTTGATTTGATTTACTCTTTGTTTACACACACAACCATTGAGCTTATTGTATTTGCATACATTATATAATTGGGTTGTGGGATAGTGTGACATTGAGTTGAGCCTAATTGAGTTCTCACCTTGTTAGAGAGAACAATCATTTATTATATTGTGCTTATTGTGAGATTCACTTTGTAATACACTTGTACACCAAGAGAGAAGTGTGTGGTGAGAGTCGGGATCGTCCCAAGAGGAGTGGCGTCGGTTGACGTGCCTAGAGAGAGGTTATAACCGAGCACTTGAGGGAGACACGGCTAGGTCTAACACTTAGTGGGTGTAGAGTGTGATTGCATAGTGTTTGTTGTGTGAGAGTTTTCGGTGAACTTGTAAACCGAGTGTGTAGAAGAAGTTCCGGCTTCCAAACCGGATTGTGTTAGTGGATTTCTCCCCGGGAGTGGGGAGCGGAGACGTAGGACGGAAGGTCCGAACTCCGTGATCATATTGCTTGTTTAAGTGTGCTTTGGCGTTCATTCATATTTGTGTTCATATCTTATATCGTCATTGTGCATTGCTCATTTCTATATCATCCACTACCTTGTTTAGATTATTTACCCTTGTGTTGTTTATATATCCTTACATATATAGGATATATCTCATTGTACATTGCTTATCCTAGCTCATATATTCTTGTTATATTTCATACTTGCTAGGATAACTTATTAATTAATTTTAATTGGCATATAATCGGATTAGATTAGCATAAGACCCTAATCACCCCCTCTAGGGTCTAACAGAGGGTTCTAGCCTCTTGGCTATTTAACAAAAAAATAAAATCTAACTACAAGCATAGAAATAAATCTAAATTTAACAAAAAAATAAAATCTAACTACAAGCATAGAAATAAATCTAAACTAATAAGCAATAAAAGAGAAAAAGAAAGAAATGCAAACCTTCAAATAATTATCCATCTTCATCTCCATCTTCATCATCCAACATAGAGAAGAAGAGAAAAATTTAAAGTGGTGAAAAATTATTATTATTAATTGTAACTAAAGTTACAATTTTGGAATGTCTTCTCAATTAAGAGTAGCCCTCCTCTCCAAAAGGAGTTATAAAAATTTTCACACCCTCAACCCCTCACTCTCTACCCCTATTTATAGTAATCTTCAATGAATATGAGCCATTGGATTTGTCTTGAGCCCCAAACAACAATCTCCACCTTTGAATTTGTTTTTTGTTCTTTTCTAGCCTAAATATAGGAGGCCCAATTGATCCCTTGCATCCAATGACATTTGATTAAATGCAGCAGTCCAAGGTCCACATTTGATTTTTGAAAATAAAAATCAAGCCCAGTCCGGTCATGAAGCAATTTCCAGCAGCCAAAGAAGGTCCGGCCTATTCAGCTTCATTTGATTTTTAAAAGAATCAACAAGTCTGGCCCATATCCTCATTTACTTGATTAAAATCAACTGCAGCCCATGTCCTCTTGTGCACATGTGAGTTTCAAAACAACTCCAAGTCCGGCCCATAGCATTAAATCCCAAGTCTGCAGCAAATTAAAAGCAAAGTCAGGCATTTGATTTTCAAGTCCAAAGTCCAGTTCTTGATTTCATTGATTTTCAAAAGAAAACTGCAGCAAGGTCCACATCCATTTGATTAAAGCCCATGTCCGGTCCTTGATTTCATTGATTTTCCAAAAGAAAAAACAAACAAGTCCGGCCCATTTTGATTTTTGAAAATCTGCAGCACAAAGTAAAAGAAGTCCGGCCCAAGTTTTGTTTCTCATTTTCCAAACTCAAGTCCATTCAAAACCCAGCTGCAGCAACTTGTCCGGCCTTTTCTTCAAAATCAAAGCATCCAAATTGAAGAGCTAGTTAATGGAAATCAACCACAACAATCCGGCCCAACTCAAATGAATGTCCGGTCCAAGTCTGCAGCAGTGATTTTTTTTGTGAAAATCCACCAAGTCTGGTCTTCAAAGAAATGATTTCATGGTCCTTTCTCCATTTTAATCAGCAGGTAAGTCTCCGGCCCATGAGTGAATTATTTGTTGATGGGCCATCATTTGCTTGATTTTTTTGTCCAACTATGCATTAGTTCGGTCTCAAAACTCTTTTGCATCCAAGTCCATTTCATTCCACTCTTTGCATCCAAGTCCATTCTAACTCTTTGGTGTATATATATTTTTTTAATGGGCTTTGCTCTTTGGGCTTCAATTATTTTCCTCTTTTAAGCTTTTGCTTCATGGGCTTCTAAAATGCTACAAAAATAGAGAAGAGAGATTTTGAGGGGTTTTTTACATTTAATAATATTTATTTATATTTTTATTCAATTATGTGGAAACTAAGCTAACAACAATTATTAATGGTATATTTATTCATGTAAAATAGATAATGAGGGTATAAAATTGTAATAAAATGTGACTATCAACTAGATAGCTAGTATTAAAGATAGACTTAATGAGTTGACAATCACAAATAAAAATTAGAAATTAATTTGTAATTCGTAACTTTTATTTTTTTAACTGTAAATGTGCTATAAACTATTTTGAAAAAAGTTATAAACGATAGTGATATAGACGAGTATGTGTCAACCTAGTTGGGATGTACTTATCTATTGTAATGCGACAATTTCCAAAAAAATATAATTATTAATGATTAATAATAAATAATTTATTTTTTTATCAAAGTTCTATGATCATTGCAAATTGTATAATTATAAATGATTAATAATAATATTGAATTTTTATCAAAATTTTGTATATTCTATTTAGCCTTGAAATTCTATTTTTTTTAAAAAAAAAAATCTATTTTTAAGTACTTTTTCATTTTTTACAAAAAAAAAGAACAAAAATTTGGTCGGCCCCGTTCCCGGCCCTGTTTGACCCGGGATCGGACCCGAGCCCGGCCCGGGCCCTCCAGGTGTTGGTCTGGGCTAGAGGGTCAGGGTAGGCATTTTTCCTAACCCGGACCCGAAAAGAGGATTGAATAGTACATGTATAACTAAAAGGGGACGGAAAACGTTTAAAATGTGCAAGCAAGAGAAAGTGATACTGCTGGCATCATATACACCACAAACAATTCATCATTAAATTACCATTTTGCATTTAGTTTGAATCCAAGTTTATCATGAGCTGGAGTCAAAATACACTTTAAAATAGCATGTGTATATACTACTAAAAACATAGACCCTTAAGTTCTAGCATGATTGTACATTTGACAGAGAAATAAAGAGCACGCAACAAATATGTATATTGTAAGAATGTTGACCCACCAAAACACAAGGAAGTCCAAATTAATTTCAGTCGCTAGCTGGGTAACCTCGTCCTGATTTTTGGTTCAGCTTCTCCATCACCACGTACAAAGCATGTGTTTCATAGACAGAATAATCTTTTCAACTTCTTCGAGAGCCTAATACGGAAATGCACGCATCAAAAGGATATATTAATCCGAGTTGCATGTATATATATATGTGCACAGTATCAATCCTCACTAGCAAGCAGAAAGTAAGAAATGATTCTCTTGGAGGTTTTATAGCATTGAGTTGGGAGAGAGTAACTGACTACATTTTTTTTAACGACGAGGATATTATTTTAAAATAGCCTCGACCCACCTTTTTAGCCCTTGTTTGTACATTGTAATTCTGGTTATATAATATTAGTGCTGAATGTTGTAGCCCCCATAAAAACAAACGCTAGTTTGGACTATTTTAAGTTAGTCGAAATGTTAGTCCGTAAGAAAACAAACATTGCATTAAGACTAAAGTAGTCACAGTATAATGCAATTCGAGTACTATGGTCCGAGGAATATAGTACCTCCTAGTTCAGGGATAAAAAACAAACGTGGCCTTAGAGGAAAGAGAGACACCACGGAGAAGGAATGTGAGAATGGGCTTTGCTCTGACAAACGGGTCTATATAGGTCTAAACGCGTTGGTTACAAATGAGTTTGGTTTCATGCAGTTAAATATTAGGGGTATAGTGGGAAACTAAATATTAGATAATAAATTTAACAGAATATTCCATTAG
>NC_033795.1:37543980-37618894 GCF_001876935.1 Asparagus officinalis
CTAATAGTAAATTTAATGCTTTGAGGGACTCATTCAAATTATTAAGGATTCGAAGGACTAATACATGAAAACCCCTACCAACAAACAATCAATTTCAATTTGATAGTTTGATTGCTAAATAAATTTGATCCCGAAATGTTTGCGAATCCACTTGTATTTCATGCCTAGGTTGGGATTCACACGGACGTGGCTTGAGAGTTGTTGCTAAAAAAGCAAAATAAAGTTAGAAAAGAAAAAGAAAAAGAAAAAAGAGTGACATGACTTTATTAATGACTTCATTCACACTGCATGTCTGAGAGAAGATGAGAATATGCCATTTACATGCATATGGATGTGTCCGTTTGGTGATCAGCAGGCTCTTGTGGAGACTCATGATGTTCCAGCTGTTTTAGTTGCTTCCTCTTTGAGATCAGATAGCTATTTATATACTTATTTTCCTTCTTTTTCTCTTGTGAAAAAAAAAAAAATTGTGATTGAATTTTCTGAAGGTTCTCATAAACTGCAAGGAGCTTGTTACCGCATTCATCGGCATAAGTCAAGGAAGTGCTGTCACTGACGATGGGATTTCTTCGGACGCTCCAAAGTCCCTGTCAGGATAGCTATTGAGCGGCAATCGTAGGTCTCCACTCTCCAGCGCTCCACGAACATGATACGTCACTTTTAACTTTAAGAAGAGACTCCTAATGGAATTATTAGCATATAAAATTTATAATCCTCAACATTTGTCGCATTCTTAGAGTTTTAGTATGGTATTAGAGAAACCTTGTTCAAATCCCACGGATCATGGACCGAGGATTCAATCGGAACACGCTATAGAATAGGTTGATCTACATCATTCGCGGGTGGTTAGGGTGTTAGTTTAGAAATTATAGCTATTGAATCAATGGTGTGAATCACCCCACTCCTACAGAGGTAGTTCCGATAGGATCCCCTACTGCATATCATGTATTTAGTCGAGATTTAAGTAAGGTAATAATAATTAAAAAAAAAGAATGACGTTCCATGAGTCTAGATCTTGTCCCATGAAAAATATGCTTACCATGCAGGGACATGTTAGAATATAAAATTGTAACCGTCAACTCTGATTGCAACTTTCAAAATTTTAGATTGTTTCACCGCCGACAAGGTATATGGGTATTTCTTTCTTCTCTTCTCACATGGAGTGCCATGATTATATGTTTGCAGGGCACCTGGCAATCTCTCCATAATCTCAACTTATGATTAGTAGCAGACGTTCTTTTGGTAAAGAAGATAGAGAATAAAGAAAATTATCTACATTACGTATCTGCTTTTATCAAAGTAAAACCAAAAAAGAAAAACAAAGCTAAATGTTCAAATTGTTCCCTCTGGACATTACTAAAAAAACACAGATATTTGAAGTGATCCATGAGAAATCACTTTATGTATATGGTGCGGTATATCTATGTAGAAATAAATAGGAGAATGAAATCTGCAGGGGGAAAACGTTAGGATGCTCGCATGATTACGTAGAGATCACATACAATCTAAAGTAATTATCACTACTAATTGGTCGATCGCTTCCATTTCAAAAGCTATAACTTGAACCGTAACAAACCATGATCACGGCAAATAATTCACAAACCGTTTCAAAAGTTAAAAAGGTAACCCACCAATAACAGTAGCATATGGCCAAGTGGGAGATCACATATATAATCTCTTACCATAAAAAAAGACAGAAGAAAACACTGTGCATAGCTTTGAATACCATCGGTAGAGAACTGAAGTGGTGGCATTTATCTCTGCCCATCTCTCACCAACCAGATGAAAAGAGAGGGTAACGGTAAAGAATCACAGACAAAGGCGTCGGTGGATCAGGGGTTAAACAGTGGAGAGTGGAGCCTCTCATTTATTGCCTTCAGAGATTATAAGTAGAACCGAATGGGGTTGTAGCAAGTAACTTGTTGCGCTCTCTCTCTCCTCTTCCCTTCTCAGATGGGGAGATCTGCAAATGCCCTGCTCCTCTTGTTTCTTCTCTGCTTCGTCGCAATGGTAGCCACTTCTGAGGTTGTTTCTCTTCTCGTTCTCTATGTTAGGAAAGTCTGAGAAAATTTTTTAGTCCCACATTGGAAGATTACGTCAGTGTAGCTTTCGCAATATAACATCGCCAGTTTTACGTGTCCAACTACTAAATGGTTGACTTCTCTTATGACAGCACTTGGTGGATGAGGAGCTTGAAGCGAGCTTGGCTTCAGCAAAGGTTTGGAGGGATATTTAGTCGTAACTAATGAATTTACGGAATTTAAAATAATTAGGAAAAATAATGTAAGATAAATGAAATGCTTGAAAGCTTACCTTTTTCTCTTTACCTGGCAGCATAAGCATAAGCATTCTGGATTGTCTGATGCAGGTACTGATATGACCGTAGCCATAAGCATTTGTACTTTATAGCATTTAGATACTACATTTTTTTGTTCGGCTGTACGCTTTTATTGTGTATTATAACAAATTATTCTTCTTGCATTACAATGAATTTCAAACAACCTAATAAGCTTAGTTTATACTTCTGCTCTCTGACTTCTTCGAGCTTGATCAATAGATATTTTATCCACATTCCTTCACATCTTATGGTTGTTTCTACACTGAGAAAGATGTTAAGGGCAGTAGAACCAAGAAGGGTAATGGCAATAACAAATTTGTACAAAGATTCCTAATCTGGCAAGAGAGCATAGTAGATAATACTAACTTTTGATAGAGCTATAGACTCCCATAAAAGTTTACTTGTTATCAAACAAGACTTACATGCACATAATCTGCAAAATATGTGCTGAAACCCTGGCCATATCAGAACAAACGTGACCAGCTTGCTTAGGAGACCGAAGTCAGAAGATAATATCTGAATAGATGCTCCATATTTACTGCGATCTAATCCAATCTATCCCCGGATGATTTCTCCACCAACTATATTTCATTCTTCGATATTACATGTCCTCTAATTCTTGTGCGCTAAGAAACCATTTACGAGGTTATGGACCCAGAACAATTTCATAACACACTAGGTGGGTTACATAAATCATTTGAACATATTATTTATGACTATTACTGCTTAATTCTGTTAAGAAAATCTATATTTGCACTATCCTAGCAAAGTACATAGTAAAATAAAATTACAAAGAACCGATACAAACATGAACAACTGATCAGAAATATACGTACTTATGAACCACACTATTCGAAAGGCAATCTTTTGATAGAAAAAGCACAATGCCAGCCTAAAACTAAGACAAGGATATTTCGATTTTTATGATATTTTGGTTGTCCAGAGTAAAATATGATGACAACCTATATGCGACTATATATATATATATATATATAGAATAAAAGCTCTATGCAACTTCATCCTCGTAAAAGCTACCCTTATTAAAAAAAAATCCTTATAAGCTGCCAGAACATAGTACATAGGACTCAATGCTCTAGCCAATAGAATGTAATATACTTTTATCCTAATTTCACAATTTGCAATCACTATAATGACAAAACTACCTCAGGATAATAAGATGAGCTTCAGAAGTCAAAGACCTAAATGAGTATTAGCTCCAGTAAGGAATGGTGCAATTCAGAACATGCTGCGTTTGCTATATAAAACAATATCTTAATCTCGCAGTTCAGGTTCTCATGGAAGAAAATGAAATATGGTTTTTTTTTAATAAAGATCAAGGGAACTTAATATCTCCTTTTCTCATTACCTCTTGAATGCAAATGGTTCATGTAGGTAGATCTGAACCCAACTTACCTGTTTCAAGACGAAGTCGAGTATGATTTAATCATACCCCAGTTGAATAGGAGTAGGACCCTAGCAGAATTGAGCAAAGACATATCAAAACTGAAAGGACCTAGACATTATGAAATTTAGCAACCAACTCTCAATAACAGTTAACATAGTGAATCAAGCAGATAACATACATAGAAACTAGCACATTGTTCTGGTATGGACACAGCAGATATATTGAGTGGGAAATTCTTAGTCACTCAACTTTTGGTGATTATGATGCGTGTTACTAAAATATGTTAGTTATGTTGCTCTCCAACATAATGTATAAGTATGCAAAAAACCAAAGGAAAATGGGGAAAAAATCACTACAGAGCACCTTGTTTACCTTCTAAATTTCTCATCTGATTATATTTTGGGAAGAAGATTTTCAGACAAATAATTGTTGAATTTGCAGAGTGTCCTGGTGCATGTCAGTTCAGGTGTTCAAAGACACAATACAAGAAACCCTGCTTGTTCTTCTGCCAGAAATGCTGTTATACATGCAAATGTGTACCTCCAGGGACCTATGCCAACAAGGAAAAATGCCCATGCTACAATAACTGGAAGACCAAGAGAGGAGGCCCAAAATGCCCTTAGAGCCTTCTTCTGTTACTCTTTTCCAATTAGCTCCTAATGCAAGATCAACTTATGTAAGATCAACTTATTACTAGTTGTACTTTTTCCTGTCATTTTAGCAATTAAAGCAGATATATGGGACCTCTCTTGCTATTAATTTGCCTTGCTTCTAATATCCTGAACTAAGATCAACAAATCATGTCAGTTTTGTGAGAGTCCGTAGCTCTAATAAACATAGCATAAGCTCTAATAAACATAGCAATGGCCAGCGCACTCGTGGACAATTGCAAGAAATCCTTTGTTGTGATACCCTCATGATACTTCTACAAGTTTCTGTGCCTTGTCTAATCTCTTGAATCTTGATGTGTACTAATTTTGAGTGACATAAAACATTAATTATCTTGAAGAGGTAAATGCTGCAATGCCATTTTGAAGATTTAACAGGACCAAAATGTATGCCGTTAGACAATAGCGCATTGAAGAATCTAGAAGGAGCACTTTTAGCTAACCTCTTAGTGCTCCTGCCACTGATAGATGCTAAAACATTGGGAGTCTGGTAAATATTAGAGTTAAAGAATTAAGAATTTTCTTTATTATCATCCAAATGGCAGAAATGAATATATAAATTAGTATCCAAATAGCAACAATCAGGAACAAAAGGTCGCAATGAAACATCTATAATCAAGATTATCCACCATAACGCGTTTTGTTTAAAAATAATAGCAAGGTAAACAACAATATTTTAAATAGTTTATGCTATCAACTCTCTAGTGCACTACAATTCTGGATAAACACTAGATGTTCCCAGAATAACAGAGTAATGACATGTTAATTATACTTCGGAAAATTGTTAAGAATATGAACACTACTAATCAGGTTGAGTGCCCTTTTTATGGACTGAAACTTGGGCTCACACAACGATATCAAATTTTTTTTAAAATCCACATTAAATTTGTAGCCAGCAGGATTTGAACCTGGGTTGCTCCATGTTAAAGTTCCTAACCATTACACCTAAACTCCAAAGTTGTAATGATGATTGAGGATTATATTTTTATATTCTAACAACTAGATTCATCATAAGAAAGCTACACGATGCACTTGCTCATGATAGTATAGACCAGATCCATAGTACGGATTCAAATGGTATCAAATCCAAGAGGAAACAACATGAATCAATGCAATGTGAATGACAACTATCAAATAGATGTGTTTCCATCCTTGGACTTGATGCCATTTGAATTCGTACAATGAATCTGGTCAATAAATACAAAACATCTCTGTACTTAGTATTTGAGAAGCACTTCTCTAGTTTAATCATCCTGGTTTGATATCCATTTATCATTTTGCTCCTCTCAAGTTCATGGTTATACCATAGAACTAATAGTCGAGAAGCAATCAGCTACTTAACTCTATAAACATATCTTCCTAAAACTTGCGATGATGAATCATTGTTCCTAATTTTGGAAACTGATATCTTCCAATATTTCTCAGTCACCAATATAACTGGCCTCAGTTAACCAAAGTAACCACACAGATGTACTATGTGATTGGGTGTCAGATCAGAATTGCTATTATAGTGGTAGCAGTGTCCATGATGTAGGGATGCAAACACAGCAGATGCATAGCAGGCTTAGCAGCTAATGGCGTTACTATATCCGTATTGGTTTCATCTTGGGATACATGTACAAATATGTAGTGTCTGAATATTAAACTCAGTATCCATACTTGATAAAAACATATAATCGATTTGATATGAAAACTCGATTGGATAAGAAAGATAAACCAGAGACTATTGAACATCACTGTCTAGAAAAACAAAAACCTTAAGGGGGGGTTAGTCACCTAGAACTTAAAATTAGAACTAGGATAATCTGTGGGATAAAATTTTAAGGTGTTAGTCACATAGAACTAAACCTAGAACAAAATTTTAAGGTGTTAGTCACATAGAACTAAAACTAGAATAAAATTTTACAGTGTTAGTCAAGCAGAACTTTAACAAAACTAGAATTGGGATAATTGTACAAAATTATCCCACTTTTTTTATTTTTCTATACAAAAATGAGAGTTCTAGTCTCTCAAATTATTCCAAGTTTTAGCTTGGAACTATGTGGTAAAAAACTAGAACTCGTATTTATTTTGTTATTTTTTATTTTTTTTCTTTACTTATTTCCTATTATGGTTATCACCATCATTAGACCATCATCATAATAATAATTGTCAATATCTTATAGTCTAACCAAAAGTTATTTAATAGTAACGAACATTCTTGTAAGCAATTATCAATTAATAATAGTAAGTTTAAAATACATAAATAGTATTTATATCTTCAAAATGCATAAATATATACTTCATGATTATAAAAATTTATCCCACGTTATTTTATCAAAATATCCTGCTTCACAAAATTGTTCCTAGTTATCCCACTAAAATATCCCACTAGCGAAATATTATTCCACTTTAACAATTATCCCATTTTGCATGAAAATGTCCCAATTGACTAACACCCCCTAAGTAGAAATATTACTCATATTATATGAAGTAACACTAAATAGACTTTATTCATCTACACATTCTGAAATCTCAAAACGATCAATATCAGATCCATAATTTAAAGAGTTAGATGAGTATCGTCCATCAAGTCAAAGGGTCGATGTTAAGATCATAGGCAGCAATAAATTTTGGTCAGTCTTCATGGACCTACTTGACTTTGATGCTCCATCCAGATATACCATTTATTAGGGAGGTCTGTAATGATGATGATGGTCCTGATGCGAATTAGAGGTCCTAATAATACAATTTGAGCATATCGAGGATATCAGTAATATAAGATGTCTATGGGTAAGGTAAGATAAACACAGAAAGCAGAAAGTGATTCCATGATATTCCATTATATTTCGAACAATTCTATGAACAAGGTTGTTGAAATCAAGATGGTTACATACTTCACTTAGTAACATATTCTATTCTCAAATACAAGGGGTGTTCTATGACCTTGCATTCATAAAAGATGGAAGGTCAGAACAAGAAAGCAAGAAGCAACTATGATGGCTGATCACATATACAAACTTGAAATGTAGAATAATATCTATGAGAATGATCATTATTAGCAAGAAGCACCAATAGAAATGCTCTGGATACAGATAATATTTTGTGAGCATCAACAGGAATCCTTCGAAAACAAGCTTATGTTGTACAAGAGTGATATTACATGGAGAAAACATTCGAAAATATGCTTGTGTATCCTTTAATTTTCCTTTCCTATCATTTTTCTACATTTCATATCTTTTGAACTGCCACTCATTATTGATTTTATATAATGAAATTTATAGAAGAGAAACTTCATAAAAATACCTTTCATAAGCCCGCTGATCTTCAGATCGGTAAGAAACGAAGGCAAACAGCATTAAGATCTGCAAGAAAGTGATTTCTTATTAAAATGTCATGGGTGTTATAACAACGAAGGTAATGAATAGCAAGCACCTAACATGCGAAGAAAACTTCCCATAATGCAGTAAAAACTTAAAAAGTTAATTTTATCATGTGAATATTATAAATAGAGCTAGAACTCTGTGCATGTAAATCGCAAAAGATAACCATCACGGGAGGTAGCATAAATATCAAAACACTTGCAACATGCTCAGAAATAACAAATACAGGTAACTACTAAAGTTTATTTTGGGATCAGAACAAATGCTTTTCCATTTGCCAGAAGTCTAACCTTATGTTCGATGGAAACAAAAAGAGTCGGATAACATGGATACACATATATCACATGAGATTTTCTATCAATGAAGCCATAGGAATTTATACTTGTAGTTCATGGCCAAGAATACTGATTAGCAACCACTTTGATTACTTGAAGGTCCATAGGAATTTATACTTGTAGTTCATGGCCAAGAATACTGATTAGCAACCACTTTGATTACTTGAAGGTCAGGACAATATTGTTCAAAACGAAGGATGGTAAAAGAGAGAAGAGTACAACTAAGAAACAAGGCTCTAAGTTAGAACTGTGGAAGCAATGCAAATTACTTTGAAATTAAACTTTTGTAGACAACCATGAGACCATATGTAAGGATTTTGACAATCAAGGGGGAAAAAAATCTTTAAATGACATGTAGTTGAGATAACAATCCAACAACATACAATGAGAATTTATGACGCACCTATTGGGTTTACTAATGTGTGCTCATATATGACACATGCATTAAACACCTGCCAGACACAATATGTGTATTCATGTGTCTGTAAAATCATTAGGTAATAGGCAATACAAGAATTATTTTGTCATTGGCCAAATTCTAAAATGAAACTATGAATGATCAGGATACTACCTTGTTAATTTTGAGTGGTTCAACAGAAAGAAGATATTAATAATTTTTTGATAGTCAATAAACTGAGACTAGGTTTTTGAAAAAATATTCCCAAATACACTCATGCACAAAAATGTCTTCTAAGGTACTCTAACCCTTGTAAAATTGTGAGATGCTTCTATGTCATATGAATTCTTAGTCTTGCGTCTTTATCCTCTCATTGCATGGTATGTATGGTGTTTTTTTAACACTGAGATGTCATGTCATGCTTTTACGATGGCTCGTGTACCGGTTGCCAAGCATCATTTCAAGGAAAAAGAATGTTAACCTTTTAACCCCTTAATGGAAAGGCTATGGTACAAGCAAAACCTTGGACACTCAGTGGGTGTTCACTAGACAGCCAAAGCGACAGTTGGATGCATAGTTACGTGGGGGTGTCATAGAGCTGTTTTCTACGGCAACTGGGTTATTAAAGCACTATACCTACGATAAATGGTATATACCGAAGGCAAATGATATTAAATTACAAACAGACCATCAAGTGCACAAATCTTTAGAAAAATCCATAAATGGTAGAGGAAAGAAAGCAGACTGAGGTTGAGCTTAGCTGAACTTGGAGGCCAGGAAGGAAGGCATTTGACTATTGATATATAAATGCAATATTTTCACTCCAGAATTAAATTCCAAGTTGCATTTATACAGGGTAGATAAGCAAAGTAGTATACATGCAAGATACCGTCAATTTATTTTTGCTTTACCCTTCTTGACACAGATAGGAATGGAAATATAAACTATGTAAATGCTCCAGTAACACAAATCAAACCAACTTTTTATTAAACTCTGGGAACGGAGACTAATATGATGCATAATGGTTGACAAAGAATTTTTCCAGTTTGATAAGGTCTTGAGTGGTCCTTCGGAGACTAATATGATGCATAATGGTTGACAAAGAATTTTTCCAGTTTGATAAGGTCTTGAGTGGTCCTTCTAGGTAATCTCAGACGTCAATGAAACCGCCTTAAAGCTTTCATCTTAAAGGAACCTGAAATTATTTATATCTGTAAAAAAAAAATTAGGTTGAGCTTCTCAGCTATCAAGGAAATTTTTATTATGAGGAAATACAAGCAAGTCTTTTTACTATTCTATGAAATAGCTCACGAGTCATGAGATAACAATCATACAACTACTATCATAGTATAAACCATGATTTATAAATAATACATTTACCTTCAATTGTCATTCAAAACAGTTTCTCCAAAAATAAGGTTGTGGAACACGAGCAAGAGTTTAATGTCAATGATAGACCCTTTTCTCCCTTATTGAAGATTTCTGGAGTTTAGCATGAATGCTGGAGATGCCTATTTGTCAACGTTCATCTGTTTATATCCTTGAAAACAAGAACACAACATGGGAGCCATTCCACATCTTTCCAGGGATCTCCCATATGGTTTCCATATGCCTAGCCATCTTCAGAAGACTTAATATGAGTGCACACCACTTACATGGCATCAAGAAAATGATCTTGCTATACAAATAATCACCAAAAATCATTGCAACTACAAGTTCCTTCAACAAACCGATGAAAACGGACACGATCCCTGACAATTATCTCCCTTCCATATAGTTTGCTTATGATTTTTGTAACCTCATGGCAGTCCACACAAGCCCTTAAGTTTTTCACCACTCGAATCACCACTGGCGCCTTAGTTTTCAACATGCCAAAAGCAATTGCCAGCCTCTCACTGTGTTCACAAAGTGCATTCTCTTTTTCTTCTTGATCCACATCATGAAGGACTGATAAAGTCCATGGCTGATGACCAGTGCGTTGAACTCTCTCAGAAATATCCCTTAGTATCTTCCTTATCTCCTTCATCTCTGGGTGTGATTCATCACCCACAGCAAACTCATGGACATAGCCATCAATCTCAATAGAACTCAGCCCTGGGACAACTTTAACCTCATTATCTTTCATCTTTTTTCTCATGCCACTCACCTTCTCCCATTGAGAGCCTGAAGCATACACATTAGAAAGGAGCACATAATTCTCTGCATTGAGAGGTTCTAGCTCAAGAAGATGCTTGGCTATGATCTCAGCTTTATCATGACTCCTACTGTTCTTGCATCCCACAAGAAGTGTCCTCCATATTATTGAATTAGGAAAAATAGGCATGTTATTGACAAAAGTGTAAGCTTCTTCAAAATGACCTGTTCGGCATAATAGATCGACTATGCACCCGTAATGTTCCATCATTGGTTCAATGCCTAACTCTCGCATCGTTGACCAAAGCCTTCGGCCTTCACTCACTAATCCACTGTGAGCACAGGCTGAGAGAATGCCAATGAATGTCACATGGTTAGGCTTCACCTGAAAAATGTTAAAAGAGAATTTTTACAACTTCAAAAACAACAACAAAAAAGTTTAAAAGGTGTAAATTTAATTCTTCATTTGCATTAGGGGTGAGTATTAGATCTTACTACTATTTGATTATTATGAAGCTATCATCTGTATATGGCCTGTTAAACTCATCAAAACTACCACAATAAGATGTTGCTAAGATCAGTTCAAACATTCAATTGGCTAAAATATTGAACGACATGCACAATTTACGTAAGTGCTGCTACCCTCTAATATTTACTCTTTGCCTCCTCTTGCTGTACTTTTCCCTCTTCTCCCCACTCCTTTCATGTATATTTTGTAGTTATGTTCTGTAGTTAATAAATTCTGTGTATCTTGTCCGCATTACTCCAAAAAATGCACCTACCCTAGTCAGTCATGGAAGAAAACTATATGCTATACAATAATGTACTTAAGGTGTGAAAAAAGAATTGAAGTGCAATATTGCACGAGAAATCATATCAATAACTGAACAGTGTTGTAAAAAGAAGCAAAAAAGCGGCACTTAAGAGGCTTAGCGACTGCTGAAGCATGTTGGACCCTTAGCCGCTTTTCACTCGAAAAAGCCCACTGAAAAGAAACTGGAAACAAAGAGGCCCAAAAGCAGCCACAAACCCCAAAACAGCCCAAAAGCGATGGCGAAAAGCTTTTACTTTAATAATTTTAAGTCATCAACATATTGCCTGTTTGATGTACATAGGACACTATATGTTAGTTTATCACAATGTTTATAGTATTTTGTTAATGTTGCATGATTGAAGCGTAGTAATGCTATATATCTACATGCTTAGATCTCTCCAAATCATCACATATGCATTTGTAGAAAAAAAAATCATCCAATTTTTGCTTGTTTCATAGTTTTCAGGTTATTTTTCTGGATTTTTTGAACTATGGCTTTTATTTAGAAGTAAAAACGATTTGGCACTTTTTTCTGCCGAAGCCCCAAAAAGCCTAAGTGGCACACTGCCGCTTAACTCTGCTTTTTGGTTTCCACAACCTTGCTAAATATATTATTAGATATATTAACAGAATAAAAGTTTAAAGAAGATATTTTATTCTGACTACAGAAGATATGATAAATTAGACCTTGCCTTGTTTGAGTTACTTATGTATATAAGGTCTAATAGTCAGTAGTCACGCACTAACAATTAGTTAAGGTGATATTCATTACGACAAGAATGATAATTGCTGTTTTTCAATCCAATACCTTCATCTGCAACATCCTTGAAAAGAGCTCCAGAGCATCTTTCACAAGCCCATGAATTGCCAATCCAACAACCATTGAGCTCCAAGCCATCGTATCCCTTACTTCCATCTCATCAAACACCTCTCTCGCCTTCTCTATTAGCCCGCACTTAGCATACATATCAATAAGTGCAGTGCTCAGCTCCATATCAATTCTAATCCCCTTCCTATCAATAAAAGCATGAACCCACTTCCCCAAATCCAAAGCTCCCACCTTTGCACAAGCCGATATAACACTAACCATCGTAACCTCATCCGGGCTAATCCCCACCTCTTGCATCTCCCTAAACATTCCCAATGCCTCATTAACCATCCCAATCCTCGCATATCCGCTAATCATCGCGCTCCAAACAATCAAATTCCTATCAGTAATTTCATCAAACACCAACTTAGCCATCGAAATCTCCTCACATTTTGCATAAAATGAGAGCAATCCAGTCTGAACAAAAGGGCTGGAGTCCAAACCATACTTACAAGCATGGGAATGAATCTGCCGTCCCTCGAAGAAGGCCATAACAATCGAACAGGCCTTGAGAACAAAGGCAATGGTGAATGTGTTCGGGCTCGGGAAGCACGAATTGACCAAATGCTTATAAATTGAAATGGGTTCTTTTGTTGGGGTTTGGATTAGAGAACAGCCTCTGATTAAGGAATTCCAAGTGAAGATGTTCGGGTGGGGAATTTGATCGAACACGCGGCGGGCATAAGCGATATCGCCAGAGGGAGAGAGGGCGGCGAAGGCGAGGATCTTGGAGAGGGCATAATGGGAAGATGGGGAGGGGCACTTTAGGAAGTGGGCATGGATTTGGCGGAGAGTTGTCATGTTTGGGCATTTTTGGAGGAGGGAGGTTATGAGAGTGTCTTCTTGCTCCGAGTGCTGCTTGGGAGAAGAAGAGAGTGGTTGCTTTGGGATTTTGTTGAGAAGCTTGCGGGGGTTGGCTGAATAGCGACGGATCATTTGGTTTAAAATTTTTCGAAGCAAGAAACAAAATGTATTAGTCGCGCCAAATAGGAGTCCTGTTGTTTTAAGTAGTTACTCGCAGCTTAAACTCTTTATCTCACGGGGTGAAAATTTTCATCTCCATTGGAGAACCAAATGAACACTAAACAAAAATAGAAAACTAAAAATTACACCTCCGTAGATTTCGTCCCGTGAATCTCACTGCAGATTGGTTCTTCAGGGTCCGATTTTTTATTTCCCTTTACTTCGGAGTTTGCGACGTGATAATTGGTGTTTTTTGTGGTCGATTAAGTTTCGCGCTAGTTTGCAGATTTTGGAAAAGTCGCCTCTCGAGCGTGATAGCTCGTATGCTTTCTGAAGAACTCGATTTCAGTTCCCAGCTTGGTTTTAAAATCCAATGTTTCCTCTAATCCATTCAAATGTTAAATTATACACTTAGCGTAAAATTAAATAAATATTTCGCTTCATTTTTGGGTAGTATTTGTTGGATGTATTGTTCATGAAAAATGTTATTTTGCCTTTGTGAATAGTTCCACGTTGGAAGATGATATGAAGTTTAATGGTTTATATTGGTTCACTCTTTATTGAGCTTCAAATAGTGTTTTGGGTTTCGTGGGCTTTGCATAACACACAAGCGCGCATGCGCGTGCCTCGCAGCGCCCCGCCGGGATGAGCAACACCTACGAAGGCCTCAAACTCCTCACTTCTCTCATCCTCTGAAAAACACACAAAAAAACCTCTTCTCTTTCATCTCAAAACCGAGCTCTCTCCTTCTAAAATTTTTATTGGCTAATGTTTAACTATTTTTCTTGTGGGCAACGTTCTTCGTCTGAGCTTAAGCTCTGCTACTCTCGCCCGACTACGGAGGCTGGTCGAACCGGGGGTTTTTACCGCTAGGGGAGAGAGGATCGACTGCGTCAAGGCGATAGACGGGTCCTCAATCTTCTAGAGCAGTGAAATTACGACTGCTCCCTTCAAGCCTGATTTTTTGACCTTTTATTTTCGGACTATATACTAATATTTTGGTTTGTAACAGCAATCTAGAAGATTGGGATTTTTATTACTGTTAATTTAAATATGAAATAACTTGTTCTAAATTAATTGCCTTTAATTGTTAATTCGAAAAAAGTAGTGTTCATTACTGTTCATTTAATTTAATTGCTTTCATTATCTAGTAATAGTATTAATTAGCTGTTATTTTATTTTTAAAAAAGGTTACTGTTCATAAAAAAAATATTTTTACTGTTCACATAAAAAGAAATATATAATATTGCTCTAATTAGTTAATTACTTTTGTTTGTTAGTTGCCTTTTAACTAGAAATTAATTTAAAATCATTTATTGTCTAATTGTTTACTACATTAGAATTTTAATATTCTTTTCAATTGTTAATCCAAGTTATACTCCTTGGTATCGAGTAGTATTGACAAAACCATTCTTTCAATCAGGTTCCAAATACCTAGACTAGTAAACTCAAATTGGACTTATGGTTAACTCTGATCATTCCAAGAGTGTCAAACCTGAGAAGTTCACCGGTGTTAACTATAAACGGTGGGCTAATCAGATGAAATACTGGCTCACCACCTTAGGTCTTCTATCTACCATAGAGACTCCCGAGTCTTCATCCAGTGGATCTCAACCCTCCAACTCTCATGTTTATGGTCCTCAACGTGAACCCTCTCCTTCCACTTCTGGTTCTGGTGCTAGCTCCTTTTCTAGCTCTAAGAAACTAGAAGAAATCAACTATCATTGTTGCCGTAGGATTCTTAGTGTACTTGCAAACAACCTCTATGATATATTTTATGACTTCAAAAGTGCTAAAGACCTATGAAATGCTCTTGAAGCAGAATATGGCTATGATGATGCCGGAATTCTGCGTTTCACTTCCTCCTCCTTTAATAACTTCATGACGATTGATGACAAACCCATTAATGAACAAATTCATAAATTCCAAGATTTTCTCCGTCACCTCCAATCAAAAGGAAACACTTTTACTGATGATTATAAAGTTTCATGTTTGATTGATAAACTCTCTCCCTCCTGGTCTAGATTTGCTGGAGATCTCCGACACACGCAAGGAGATTTAACCTTAACTGAAGCCCTTAAGACTATTCGTATTGAAGACCAGCATAGGTAATATTCCAAAACCAAGACCAAAATGAAAGATAAAGTGAACTTGTAGAGGATAAGCCTAAATCTAGGAATTTCAAACCCAAAGGGAAGAAATTCAAGAAAAAACATCAATCCTTCAACAAATCTTCATCCAAATCCAATCCCAATCCTTCTAGTCATAAGTCTAATGGAAAGTTCTGCTATGTCTGTTCTAGAACCAACCACCTGACTCCCAACTGTTTCTTTCGAAAGAAGGAACCGGCCAAACCTGCTCCTAAAGGAAATGGATCCAACAAAGTTAATATGATTGAAGAGAATCAAGAAGGAACCGGCCAAACCTGCTCCTAAAGGAAATGGATCCAACAAAGTTAATATGATTGAAGAGAATCCAACTTCCTTCAGGTCCTAAAGGAAATGGATCCAACAAAGTTAATATGATTGAAGAGAATCCAACTTCCTTCAGGTTAGCCTCTCCATCTTATCTTGTTAATTCTCTTACTTCTTCCACTGACTGATACTTGAATTCTGGAGCTAATATTCATGTTTGCAATGATTGCTCTTGGTTTTCAACTTATCAGGAATCATGTGGAGGAAGCATAATCTTAGCAGATGACTCCACCAAACAAATAATGGGAAGTGGAAGCATAGAGCTCAACGTGACCTCTGGGAAAGCTCCAAATCTGCAAGGCGGTCATTATGTTCCTTCTCTCCGTCGTAACTTGATCAATGAAACTCTTCATCTTAGAGCTGGCTTTAGGATTGTAAAGGAATCAAATAAATTTGTGATTACTAAGAATAATGTATTCATTGGAAAATGTTTTATCTGTAATGATCTTTTCGAACTCAATGTAATTAATTCCAATTCTAATGAAATTTTTGAGTCTTCTGTTGCACAAATTGTTGAGTCTTGTGATGTTTGGCATGGACGACTTAGACATGTCAATTTCCAAACCTTGCAGAGGATGATTAAATTAAATCTTATTCATAAATCACCTCATGATCCCTCATCTAAATGTGAGATTTGTGTTCAAGGGAAACACACTAAAAAACCCTCTAAGTCTATAACTAGAAACTCTGAACCTTTCGAATTAATTCATAGTAATGTGTGTGACTCGAACCAAGTTCTCACCCGAGGGGATAGGATATATTTTGTGATATTTATAGACGATCACTCCAGATATTGTTACACCTATCTTCTCAAGACCAAGGATAAAGTTACATATATGTTTAAGGTGTATACAGCTGAATCTGAGAACCAACTTGACAGAAAGATCAAGATTCTAAGATCTGATCGTAGGGGGAGGGGGAGTATACCTCAAATGATATGAGTGAATATTGCTAAGAATATGGTATTATTCATGAGATTACTGTTCCCTATACACCACAATCTAATAGGGTAGCTGAACAAAAGAACAGAACCCTAATGGACATGGTAAACTGTATGTTACTCAATTCAGGAGTATCTAAAAATCTCTGGGGTAAAGCTCTTCTTTCTGCTTACTTCATTCTCAATAGGATTCCCCATAAAACTTTTGATATAACTCCTTATGAATATTGGAAGGGGAGATCTCTTAGGTTGATCTTCTTCCGGGTTTGGGGTTGCTTGGCTAAGATAGCTATTCCCAAACCTAAGAAGAGAAAAATTGGTTCTAAAACTGTAGATACTATTTTTATTAGATGTGCACTAGATAACAATGTTAACAGATTTCTAGTCATTAAAATCAAAATCAGTGACATATCCAACAACACTATCATTGAAGCTAGAGATGCAGTCTTTTTTGAAAACATCTTTCCTTTTAAATCTAAAGTCTTAGAAAATCCTAGTTCATCTCTTCCTTCTGATCTACCATCTTATAGTTCTTCTCAGCCTCCTGATATTGAACCTCAAAGAAGTAAAAGAGGTAGAATTCAAAAGGATTTTGGAGAAGACTTCTTTACATTTCTTGTTGAAGGTGATCCAAGTTTATTCTAAGAAGCAATGAACTCACCTAAATCTCATTTCTGAAAAGAAGCCATTGATAATGAGATTAAATCTATCATGGAAAATAATACTTGGATACTCACCGACTTACCTCCAGGTTATAAAGTTGTTGGTTTTAAGTGAATATTCAATAAGAAACTTAGAGTTGATGGTTCCATTAATAAATTTAAAACTAGATTAGTAGCTAAAGGCTATACTCAGCAAAAGGGTGTTTTCGTCAAAAGTTGGTTTTGTCATGGAATTCATTATATCTTCAGTCGATTACAATAAACTCAAAAAGAGATAGCCTTTTTATAAGACTTCTTTTACACAACAAAATGAAAATTACAACTCTTGGGAAACAAACGCAGGATCGTTGTTTGGATCACTGCTTGCGTGGGATCTTTGCCTGTGCCGGGGGTGCGTTAGCCCGTGGACCACCAAATCACAGATTCTGATCGAATCGTGAGGGGTTTATGATTCTGACTTCGTTTATCGAAGTGAAAACTTGAAACGATATCTTATCAAGGTAAGATAGTCGTTCTTCTTGAAATCAAGTCAAAGCCTGAATATCAAGGAGTTACAGAAGCTCGAATACTCTGCCCTCTCTGCTCTGAAATCAGCCTGTGGATTCTATCTGATCAGCCCCCCTTTCAAAATGGCCTTCGGGGAGTATTTATAGCCCCTATGGACAGTTGGCGGAAAATAGGCTCGCGAGACAGCATTTGCTGTCTCGGCTGTCGAGACAGTGTTTGCTGTCTCGGCGGGCGAGACAGTGTTTGCTGTCTCGGCCCGTGAGACAGTAAACGCTGTCTCGGAAACAGTAACCGTCAGGCAGTTTTCGTTTTAACTGCCTTCCCACGTTTCAAACTCCGTTATTTTGGCGAGACAGTAAAAGTCTGTCTCGCCCTGCGAGACAGTAAAGACTATCTCGCACGGCGAGACAGTCAAGTCTGTCTCGCGTGCGAGACAGTAAAGACTGTCTCGCATGCGAGACAGCCTATACTTGTGTTCTTTTTGACATTTTGGATGACTTCCTTTTGAGCTGTGTTTGGATTCCTTTCAGCATTTTTTGATGCCTACAGATACCCCCTCCAAAGTATTCCAGACTCAATCTTTTATAGAGGAGTTCTGGGATGCTTTGGATAAGATAGGTCTTACTTATGATGGCTTCAACACATGATCTCTTTGTCTCTCAGTCTATTCAGTGCTTTGTAGAATAGCTAAGGTTCTTTTGGCATGATGTTCATCGCTTGACCGTTGTTGGGATCTTGAATTGAAGCTGAAATTTGTACTTGTGAATTCAGCTTTTGTCATCAAATTAATACCGCATTGTTAATCACTGTATCAGTCTTCATAGGAACACAGTTTATACTCATGTATATTTTTGGAGTTCTTGGGAAATAGTTTAACCTCGTATACCCGTTGGGAGGTAGCCAGGTTATTCTTAAGAATATTTTGAGTGATATTCTCCAAAAACTTCCTGTTGATGGTAGGGAAACTGTTTAGACTCGTGTACCTATTGGAGTGATATGGTCTCTTTTTTGTTGGTAGAGATGAACCCGAAATTGGAGAGGAAGAATTTTATATCCTATCTCCTGGTCTCTTGTTTGTTGGTAGAGATGAACCCGAAATTAGAGAGGAAGAATTTTATATCCTATCTCCTGGTCTCTTTTTTGTTGGTAGAGATGAACCCGAACTCGGAGAGGAAGAATTTTATATTCTATCTCCTGGTGCAAAGAAAACTCGAAGTGGGATCTCCACTTAGACTTGTTTGTTGGTAGAGATGAACCCGAAATTAGAGAGGAAGAATTTTATATCCTATCTCCTGGTCTCTTTTTTGTTGGTAGAGATGAACCCGAACTCGGAGAGGAAGAATTTTATATTCTATCTCCTGGTGCAAAGAAAACTCGAAGTGGGATCTCCACTTAGAGAATCTGGAGTGGTTTTGAATAATCCTAACTGTCATAAGGTTTGATTATCCAATTCAAAGTTGGACCTTTCGTTCGCAAAATGAATCGAAAGGAGATTTTGGCTGTGGTCCTAACTGTAGTAAGGTTTGACCAGGTGGGAGTTTCGAGATGATCCTAACTGTAGGAAGGTTTGATCGCTCGATTTATGGACCTCTCGTTCATTAAAGGAATCGAGAGGGGATTTTGGCTTTGGTCCTAACTGTTTAAAGGTTTGACCAAATGGGCAGTGAGACGATCCCAACTGTTTAAAGGTTTGATCGTTCAATTTGTGGACCTCTCGTTCATAAAAGGAATCGAGAGGGGACTTTGACTTTGGTCTTAACTGTTTAAAGGTTTGACCAAGATACGAATTTGAGACGATCCTAACTGTTTAAATGTTTGATCGTTCAATTTTTGGACCTCTCGTTCATGAAAGGAATCGAGAGGGGACTTTGACTTTGGTCCTAACTGTTTAAAGGTTTGACCAAGATACGAATTTGAGATGATCCTAACTGTTTAAAGGTTTGATCGTTCAATTTGTGGACCTCTCGTTCATGAAAGGAATCGAGAGGGGACTTTGACTTTGGTCCTAACTGTTTAAAGGTTTGACCAAGATGGGAATTTGAGACGATCCTAACTGTTTAAAGGTTTGATCGTTCAATTTGTGGACCTCTCGTTCATGAAAGGAATCGAGAGGGGATTTTGGCTTTGGTCCTAACTGTTTAAAGGTTTGACCAAGTATGAGTCTTGTGAGGGAAGATTGATCTAAAGAAGTGATCGAATCTCATCTCAGCAAAAGAGTATTCAAAAATCATTGTGGGGATGTAGTGTTTATCACTTTGTTTGTAATGATCGGGTTATCCCTAAGAAAATTACATAGAGCATTCTTTCGAGAACTTCCCGTTACATGAACCATCCACCCCCAGCTTTTCTTATGAAACTGGGTTTATCATTATATTCAGCTGCATGATCGGGTTATCCTTAAGAGTACTATGCATAGCGCTCTCCAGGAACTTTCCGTGAAAGAAAGGAAATAGTTTAGACTCATATACCTATTGGAGTATCGAGGAGCAGTTTATACTCGTATACTCTTCGGAGTGAGGGGGAAACAGTTTATACTCGTGTATCCAGTGGAGTGAATGGTCGTCTTTACTCGACTTCTTTCGTCGTTATGACGCCGGAGTCAATTAGGGCTTGGATCTTGTTTTTGAGTCTAAAGCAAATCTCGGTGGGATGAAGAACTCTTCTGTGGTATGCACAGTAGTTTGGATCCGTAATCCTTTTAGCTTCCTCCTGATCTTTAATAGGTGGTAGCTCGATTTTGTCATTAGCGAGGAGGTATTCCAATATGGCTGGAGCTTCATCATCTTCGAAAGAATACTCCTTTTGAAACCTCAGATCGAGAGTCGCATTCCTAGCGGTTGCAGATGTCGTCGGTTGGTCTCTCTCAGCTTTCTTTCTTTTAAGAAAGTGTTCAGCTTGTTCACCCCGAGATTTTAACTCCTTCCAAGTTGTGGATGGCACGACCCCCAGAGCTTCCAGGACATCGATGGAGAGGTTATTGTGGCATGTTTGCAGGATGAACTCCTCTGTAATAGGATCTCTGCAATTCATTGCTTTGTTACGGAAGCGCTTGACAAAATCGTCGACTGACTCTCCGTCTTTTTGCTTCTCATCTAAAAGGGTTCCGACTGACACTTCGGTATCATCCTCGAAGAAGTTGCTGAGGAACAAACTTTCCACGCCATCCCAGCAATTAATGCTCCCTGGCTTGAGCCGTCGGTACCAATCGAAGGCGGGCCCACGAAGGGTGCTAACGAATGACCGGGGCTTGAGCCGTCGGTACCAATCGAAGGCGGGCCCACGAAGGGTGCTAACGAATGACCGGACCATTAAAACCTCGTTTCCAAAGATTATACCCAAATGAGACTTGAAATAAATCAAGTGCTGAATCGGCGAACTCTTCCCCTCAAACGGTGTGAAGTTAATCAGATTGAACTTCGCCGGATACGGTATTGAATCTCATTCCCTTGGATAGGGACATGGAATACCCGTCTTCTTAACTTCTTGAGTCGTGATCAAAGCGTTGATTTTGTTTTCAAGCTCTTTCATTTTCCCTTTATCGTTTATGTCTTCGTTCGAAGGACGTTGAGGAGAATGAGTTAGTCCACCCCCTGTGAGAGGTGCTATTAAACCACCCCCAATATCGTTATTGGGAGGATGTGTTAATCCACCCCCAGCGTTATTGCTATTGGGAGGTGTATCGGCCATAATGACATCATCCACTTCTGGATCACTGTCATCTACAACATTCTGAGTGTGGCGACTGGATTCAGCTCGCTGACTGGACTCAGGAGGTTGAGGTCGTTGAGTTAGCAGTTCTCTCATTTGTTGGATAGCTAACTCCATCTCTGTCTTCACCTCAGCTCTAATTTCTTCACGTTGCTTCGATAGAGCTTCTTGAAGCATTTGAGCAAATTGATCAGAAGTGATTGTGAACACTTCTTTGGTTTGTCCCGTGCTAGACATTGTGTCATCAGAAGCAATGGCTGAACAAGTGTCTGAGAATTCATCCTCCGAGGATATTCCTTCTTGCATTCTTTTGTAGTCTCTGCGTCTGATGGCTCCTAATTGGAGTCGAGATATCCTTTGAGCAATTCTTGGATTGACTTTTCCTCTAGGAGAAAAGTCGGGATTCGAGTCACTTGAATGCCGCTTAGACTTTCTTTTATCAGCCACGTTGATGGTGACTTCAGGGAATTCATCATCTTGGGCAGCTGATTTTCTCTTGCGGAAATTTCTCAGCTTAGGCTTCGACAATACAGAGACTCTTCGTGGGATGGCTTCTCGTTTGAAACAGTCACATTCTGATAATGCTGCTTCAACGAGTCGCGCACAGGAACAACGAGAGTTTATTTCTCGAATAACTCTCTTTCGAAAATTATTCACAACCCTAACTTGATAATACGATTCATCGGTATGATTACCAAAAAATCGTATCGTCTGTTGGCATGACCTCCCAGGTATGACAATATCATTTGGCGAATGCGTCTTCTTCTGGGGGTGTAAAACCTTGTTGGCATTCTCAGGACAATTTATTTTTGTCTTTGAGCGATCCAAGGTTATGTCGGGAGTCGCACGTCTAAAACCACCCCCTTGCGGGTATGGAGTCTTAATGGGCTCCGAATGCTGATTTTGCATAAGTCTAGACTTTGGAATCCAAACTTGGCGGAGTTTCGGTAGTCCTTTGGTCACCGTTTCCTTCCTCCTTTCTCGTCTTTGTTGTAGGAGAGTTCGAACATGAGCAGCATTTACACGACGTTTTTGTATACGTTCTTTGAGAGTTCGGACATGAAAATTACAACTCTTGGGAAACAAACGCAGGATCGTTGTTTGGATCACTGCTTGCGTGGGATCTTTACCTGTGCCAGGGGTGCGTTAGCCCGTGGACCACCAAATCACAGATTCTGATCGAATCGTGAGGGGTTTATGATTCTGAATTCGTTTATCGAAGTGAGAACTTGAAACGATATCTTATCAAGGTAAGATAGTCGTTCTTCTTGAAATCAAGTCAAAGCCTGAATATCAAGGAGTTACAGAAGCTTGAGTACTCTGCCCTCTCTGCTCTGAAATCAGCCTGTGGATGCTCTCTGATCAGCCTCCCTCAAAAAATCGATCTCAGGGGGTATTTATAGCCTCCAGGATGAACAGTACTTAAGAGACAGTGTTTACTGTCTCGGCGGCCGAGACAGTGTTTGCTGTCTCGGCTTCCGAGACAGTAAAGACTATCTCGGAAAACCCAAACTGCCCGACGATTTCCATTGTAACTGCCTTCCCACTTCTGAGAGCTGTCTCACGTGCGAGACAGTAAATTCTATCTCGCACGGCGAGACAGTAAAGATTGTCTCGCACGGCGAGACAGTGAAGACTGTCTCGCGTGGGCGAGACAGTAAAAGTCTGTCTCGCCCTGCGAGACAGTAAAGACTATCTCGCACGGCGAGACAGTCAAGTCTGTCTCGCGTGCGAGATAGTAAAGACTGTCTCGCATGCGAGACAGCCTATACTTGTGTTCTTTTTGACATTTTGGATGACTTCCTTTTGAGCTGTGTTTGGATTCCTTTCAGCATTTTTTGACGCCTACAAAGGGCATTGATTACTTTGATACATATTCTCCTGTAGCCCGAATCTTAACCATCCGAGTATTATTAGCCTTTGCTGCTATTCATAAGCTGACCATACATCAGATGGATGTCAAGACTACTTTCCTGAATGGTGATTTAGATGAAGAAATCTATATAAACCAGCCTGAAAGTTTCATTACCAAGGGTCAGGAAAACAAAGTCTGTAAACTTGTTAAATCTCTGTATGATCTAAAACAAGCTCCTAAACAATGGCACCAGAAATTTGACAGAGTCATTACACAATATGATTTCATTATGAATGAACACGACAAGTATGTTTACACTAAAGTGATAAACAATGATTATGTCATCCTCTGTCTATATGTTAATGATATCCTTATCTTTGGAACAACTCTTGAATTAATTTTAAAGGTTAAGGATTATCTTTCCAAGAACTTTGACATGAAAGACTTAGGTCTTGCAGATATGATACTTGGAATGAAAATCACTAGAGACACTAGAGGAATATCTTTGAGTCTTTCTCATAGTATTGAAAAATGCTGATTAAATTCAATTTTCATGACTCTAAACCTATCTCCACACCTTATGATTCTTCTATATCTCTGAAGAAGAATGAAGGTGAACCTGTCTCCCAGCTGAAGTATTCTCAGCTGATTGGATCTCTTCTATATATATCCAACCGGACCAGACCTGATATACCTTATGCTATAGGAAGACTGAGCTGGTATACTAATAACCCTAGTAAAGATCACTGGTCTGCCTTAGAAAGAGTATTTAAATACTTAAAAGACATAGATGACTATTGCTTGACTTACACTGGGTACCCTGATGCTATAGAAGGGTATAGTGACACCAACTGGGTCATGGATCCTAACAGTCTAAAGTCCACATTTGGATATGTATTCCTTTTTGATAGTGTTGTTGTATCTTGGAAATCCTGTAAGCAAACAATAATTGCTAGGAGCACCATGGAATCTAAATTGATTGCTCTTGATACCACTTGCACATAAGCAGAATGGTTAAAAGATATACTCTATTACTTCTTTTGGTCCCTAAATCTTCTCATCATATTTCCATTCATTCTGATTCTAGATCTACCATAGAGCTTCTAAAGCAAGTGCATGTAAATAAAAAAACTTAACAGACATATTCAAATAAGATATAAATCTGTATAATGCCTCCTAGACAAAGTTGTGATCTTAAACTTTGTAAAGTCTGAGAAGAATCTTGCTGACCCTTTGACTAAGGGTTTATCGAGGAGTGTGGTTCTGGATTCATCGAGGGAGATGTGGTTAAACTCATAAGTGAGGTCACTGACAGTGGAAACCCAACATTTATTTGGAGACTTAGTCCCAATGTAGGTTCAATATGGTAGTAACAAACTAGACTAGTGACACTCATGTGGAACATCGACCTAGATATATTCATATATCATTATGTAACATCTGCTACTATCCCTTCTTTATGGTGACGATGCTCTTATGATACAAGTGGTTAGGCTGAGTTTTACTCTTAATAAATCCAACGCGTGTATTGTGGAGGGTATTGTTTTCAATGAAAGTTGATTCCATTGTCGATTCCATTAAACTTCAGTCGTTTTACAGAAAATTACAATGAAAATAAGTAAAAATTACAACTCTCGAAAAAATAACACAAAAATCGTTTATCGAATACTGCTTTTGTGGGACTTTGCCTGTGCTGGGAGTGCTTTGGCTCGTGGACCACCGATTCACAGATCGTGAGGGTGTTTAAAGATCCTTCCTTTGTTTATCGAAGTAGGGATTTGAAAGCGAGTATCTTATCGATGTAAGATATTCACTCTTCCAAAGATCAAGTCTGAGCTTAGATCTCTAGGAATCACCAAATGATGCTTATCAAAGGGTGAAAGCTCTCTCTTTCTTCCTCAAAATCACTAAAAGCTCAAGTCTCTTCTGCTCCAAAATACTCTCTGTCCTTTATTTGGTGTCTAGGGGGGGTATTTATAGGGGTATGAGTGCACAACAGTTGAAATAGAGGTGAAACAACCGACCAGATGAACCCTCTTTGGCCGCGACAACCAACACTGCCGTGGCTATTGGCGCGACAGTGTGGACTACCGCGAACAAAGGAGCGGTTATCGCCACGTTTCATCGTGTTTGAAACTGCTCTCCCACGACTTTTAACCACTTTTTTCGTGGTTTAACTGCTTGTCCACGTCAGCACACGTTCTATTTCTGATATGCTGCCATGTGGGCTTTAAAAAAATCATCATACAACTGTCTTGTAACCACCGGTGTACCCGCCGCAGCACCCCTTGTAATAGCCGCGGCACCATAGGCTGCCGCGTCTTAGCCGCGGCACCATAGGTTGCCGCGCCTTAGCCGCGGCACCATGGGCTGCCACGCCTTAATCGCGGCACCATGTCCTGTCGCGCCTCAGCCGCGCCGCCATGTACTGCCTGTTGGTGTGTACATTATTCTTCCATATTGTTTCGCTTCCTTTGAATTATCCCCTTCTGATTAAGAGAGTGGCGTTTATCGTCTTCTCTTTGCCTTGAGTGGTATTTGGATGTCTGTTAGCATTTTTTGATGCCTACAGATACCCCCTCCAAAGTATCTCAGACTCATCATTTTGGAGAGGAGTCTGGGACACTTTGGATATGATAAATTTTCTTTACAATTTTTTCAGTACTTTGTTGAGGAAGTTGCCTAGAATGGTCTGTGAATGGCTTCAATTCTTGACTTCTTTATCTTTTAGTCTATTCAGTACTTTGTAGAATAGCTAAGATTCCTCCGGTGCTGCGTTTATCGCGTGGCCGTTGTCGAAGTCTTGAATCAGAATTGCTGTTGAAGATTGGAGAAATAGTTTATACTCATATACTATATTGGAGTGTTCGGGAAATAGTTTAACCTCATATACCCGTTGGGAGGTTCAAGGAGATGCAGTTTATACTCATCGAAGTGTTTGGGTATGTATTCCAAATACAGCAGGAGATGTATGTGTTCAAACACCCAAGGGATTATTGTGTATGCTTGATGCTCCTGCGCAGCAGTGTGGACTATGATAATATCCCACAGCCGCCGATACGTGTACTGCCGATTTGAGCGCTGCAGCGTAGACTGTCGCGCCGAGCATGACAGTATCGACTGCCGCGCAGTCGCGCTTCGGCCAGTTGGCTTCATTAAGTTTGCTGTTGGGCGCTTCTCAGGTCATTTTTTACTGCTTCTTTGAGTTCGAAACCTCTTCAAATCCCCATATAGCGCGGCCTTTGGCTCTTCTCCTCTCACGTCTTCTTATTTGGGTGATTCCCCTTGAACGAGATATAGGTTTCTTGGTTCTTCTGATCTCGAGCCTTTCCTTCGAATTGACTTAATTTATCCAACCCCTAGGTGAAACCGCACCCCTATGTTGTATTCGGGTTTTTTCAGTTTTGATCTTTGCTTGGAAGTTTCATTCAAAAAACCCTAACTTTCCTTGTTTTTAGACTGTTTCTCACCATGTCTCCAAAAAGGCTCGGTGTCCCGAAGGGGAAAATCGCAGCACACAGCGCATCTGAGGAGGTGGACGAGACTGCTGCCATGTCGTTTTGAGGTAACTTTTCAACTCTCTATTCTGTTTAAAATTGATTAGCTTTTGCCCGTATACACCTCGTTTGCCCCTTTGAGGGCATTCAGGAATGTGACAGGTCCCTCCTTCGGGGGACTGACGCTGCAAAGATTACGTATCTTATTTAATCAAATGTGTAACTTACGGCCAAAATAAAATCTCTCAAACGTCGTGATTTTTGAAAATCTGGAGTGCTGTTCAGCTACCGCGACAGCTCGTATTGCCGCGGTGAGCGGCGATAGTGTATACTGCCGCGGTAACGCACGGCAGCAACCACTGCCGCGGGTACTTAGGGTAGGGGTTTTGCTCTGTTTAGCCTTTTTATTCAACTGCTTTTCAACTTTTCTCTGCAGTTCCTTTTCCCTCTATGGTCTTTTCTGATAGAGAAGACCCAGGCCAGAGTGGTATTCTTCACGCCTCCTTCAACGGTGACTTTCTGGTTAGAGAGGCCCGCCAGTTTAGTGAAAGTTGTGACGATGGTGTTCCTGAGTTAGTTCGTGAAGGAGGTCGTCGCACTCTGCGAGCATTGCTGACTGACTCGCCTCTAACTCTAATTCGAGATTCCACCGAACCGTTAAAGAAGCCTGATTATTTGTTCGGGGATTCGATTGAAGACCCAGATAATCTTTACCGTGGTCCTAAAATTTGGTTGAATCAGCACGAAGGTGATTTTCCATTCCTTCCCCCGTTCCCTCGATAATATTCAATTCTGCAATTACGGAATTTGGACGTTTCGAGGAAGATGTCATGGCACTTGACAGATGACCATGAACGCATTCATTGCGGGTTTGTTGGTAGAGATGTCAGCGCTCCTGGCTCCAGTAGTAGGCATACTATTCGTGGCCTTCACCCGGGGATACTTAGACCAGATAGTGGGCCTCAAAATGAATTGATGATAAAGGCCAACACAGTTAAGAATAGGCTTGCTCGGGTCGGCAGAGAATTCCCAATTCCGAAGTTCAGATGTTACGGTTGGGTTCATTCTCTTCCAGACAAATGGTGGGCTAGGATGACTAACTACGTACTTAATCGTTGGGATCAGGAGTTAAAGAACTTTGGGTTATACGCTCCAATCAGAGCCAACATGCATGGTCTTCCAGTAAGTGTAGATCACTTTCTCGCCTTGTTCGAGTCTTATAATCCGGAGACCAATATATTTTTCACCAAATACGGAGAGTTAGGACTCCCGCTCCACGAGATGATGAAAGTGTCCGGATTGCCACTGGGGAACACTCCTTATCAAGAATATTTTCCCAATAATCGTCAGCTTATGAAGACGAAGAAGGCTGGCTCTCCTGGTTATGACATTATCTGGGAATTAACTTGTCATTACCAGATAGCGATAGCCAGGATCGAGGTGAAGAGTAAGAAGGCAGCTCGAGTCAGTCTAAAGCAGTTCGCCGACTACTTATTCCAGAATCTCGAGAGCCCGACCGGTGAAGCTGTCTGCGAATCACCTATTCTGACCCCTTCTGATGTGAATAGGCTGATTACAAAGATTAACACCCAGTCTTATAGAACTGAGTCATCTGAAGGTGGCTTTCTTAGGGGTACGAAATTCAGTACTTTCTTGTGGCAATCCACAAAGAGAATGAAGCCTGCGACTCTCCTTTCTGGCTATCTGGCTATATGGCTAAAGAGATGTGTAGTGCCGCATCAGTCTTCTGAGGCGCTTCCTCTTGAGGTTCTCTTTCCCGCCGTGCAACTAGCCATCGGAGGTAGGTTATCTTTACTCTCCGCCATGATTGCTGACATCCACAGCGGTTTGCGTAACCTGGCTAACACCTTTACAAAAGTGGATGCTGAGCCTTCGACTAAGATTCCCTTGTCGAGCGTTGAATTGCCATACACATATTTAATGGCGTGGCTGGTCCTCCATCGAACGGACATGATGTCAGCGCCTGATGTGTCTGATCCAGAAATCCCTTTGCTTCAGCTTTTGGAAGGATGTAAATTGCTGAATCCCTCTCGACAATAGCCTGACAGGGTGCGGCAGTTCAAGAATGCTAATTGCTAGGAATTTTATAAGTGTTTCCCTCGGTTTTCTGGTGCATATAATGACACGCTCATTGATGAAGAGATGTTTGGGACCAACAGGACTTCCCTCAATATGGGTAGTTTCCATTGGCTTATGAACATCCGACCAGGTTACAATGTTTTCCGTTCGAGGAACCTATGCAGGATCGAGCCTTATTTTCCTTGCTGGTTTGCGCAGCAATTCGGCTACGATCAATTATATGTCGGGAATCCCAATAAATGGTTAATAACCTGCGGAGGCCTTATCGATGGAGTGCGAGCCTGGTTCTGGAATGTTGCTGGCTGTACTGAAGCTCAATTTAGTTTGCTTGTTGCTGAGCCTGATCTTCACATGACTTTTCTTTATTGTCGGTGGATTTTAACCGCCAACACGCCCATCCCGAAGAAAAAGATTTCTGAACTAGAATCAGAAGTTGTGGTTTGGAGAATTGTATCTTCCAGAAAAGGAAAGGAGCCCGCTACGTCTTCCCGCAAAGGAAAACAAGCAGTTGATTCCGAAGAGAGTGACGACTTCGAAACATCCAGTGAGGAGGATGAAACCAAAGATGAAGCAGGGGCTGATGTTCCTCTTTCTCCCGTGGCTCACAGGACTCGTCGAGCTTCTTCACCCCGATCACCCGGTGCTCCTTCTAAGGATATTCAAATGAGAGAGAAGAATATTCCTTTATTGTCTTCTAATAAAATGACTGTCAGATGGCCTGCCTTCGAAGAAGAAGAAGAAGAAGAAGAAGAAGAGGAAGATGTCACTCCACTTGTCGGCAGAAAGAAGTCCCGATCTTCTGCTTCTTCCGAGGCTCAATCCTGCCCTGTTCAAGGGTATGAATTGCGTACCAAATTTCGTCATGAGAGCTCTGAAATTCCTCGAGATTCTTGTGTTTCGAAGAGGATTAAGAAGACGGCTCATCGATAACGTCAACTTCTCCCGTTGCTTGAAGAGGAATTTACTCAGGATCTTCCGGTTGATGAAGGGGGTAAGATCTCATCCTTATCTCCTTTTCACTATCTTATCCTTGAATATAGCATCTTATTTATTCTTTTGCTATTGCAGCTGAGCCAGAAGAGGAAGGAGAAATCATGCCCGACCCTTCTTCTCCGGGTTTAATGGATGTTGATGAATCCAGCTTCACTCAGCAAGTACACAGAGCGATGAGTGAAGAACCCCTCAACATGGACACTGCCCCTCCTCTAGTTACTACATCGACCTCGCCAACCACCGACACAGGTACAGATGTTTTTTCATTTGGGGGGCATTTCCGAGAGATAAGTGAACCAGAACATGTTCCTCTTCTACTAACTTGTGCGCTTTATCTTCTTTTAGTTAAACTAAAGGAGGTGAGTGCGGGTAGTAGCGCCGCTGACCCCGCAACTATTATTGAAGGTAATCTTATTTTTGTTTGCTTTGATTCTTTCATACCTCTTACATATGCACTGACGGTTCCTTCTGCTTGATAGATATCCCTGTCAATGAGCCGGGAGATCCAGAACTTACCCATGATATGGGTATCGGAGATTTCAACAAACATGATTTCAATCTTGATATTTCCGAAGATGAACACCAAAAAATCTCCGATATACTGTCAGCTCCGACTCCGACCGCTACTGCAGGACCAACTACTAGAGTCGATTCAGCTGAAGTAGGCGCATCAGAAAGTATGTACTTTCAGATCCAAGTTTTCAATTAAGATTTCATTTCTTACTATTTTTAGATGACTGAAATAAAAACTTTAGACGTAGGACCAATGAATGAAGTTGATGCGTCTACCGTTATTAGTGAATGCGATCAACCTGAAGGCTTGGGTTTCCTACTTTTGACAGGTCCCCCGGTTGAAGTTGAACCGCCAGTTATTATCCCTCCTGCCTCTGACACTGTCGAAGCTGAACTTGTGGTAACTTCTGATCCGACTCCGGTGGTTCATGAAGTTGGAGGGTTGAAGGCCACCGCAGAAGAGCAACTTACGACAACTTTTACTCAACTTGGTAAGTTTCTCCTTTAATATATCTCGTAGTTGGATTTATACTTATAGAGTGTTTATTCATCCTTTTCTCATTTATAGAACTTGTTCCTCAAGACTTTGTCGATCTGGGTCCGAAGCCATCGGGGGCTTCAGGTGAACAATCGTCTGGTGTAGTGAATCAACCGACGAGCGTTATTCCTGAACAAATCCCGGTTGTTATAGAACCCATTACAACCTCAACAAGCCAAGGTAACTCGGTTGTGAAGTCTTCCAGCGAGCATACATACTTTTATACTTATTTCATTTGTTCTCTTTGCAGCTCTTTCTTCATCATTGTTGTAGGCTGTCTAAAAATCACAATGGATAGCTGACCCCTATCAAACTCCGACAAGGGAAGTCACAATCAGACGACTTTCTAATCACTGCATCCGCAACTCCACAATCGCCACAAACACGACCTCATTTCTGAGATGATTGATCTTGATGGCTGCGATAACAGCACGACTAATATTATATTAGCAATTATTGGAGATGCTGATGAGCAGTGTAATGATTTTAGAAATGAAAGGTTGAACTTAGTTGGTGAGTTGCTTGGTAGAGAGCTGTGGGAAAATATCCATCTAAAGACACTATGGATGTTGATTCCCGTCAAGTTCCTACAACGAAAGCTACAATCAAATAGCTTTCGCGCCGACAATCGAAAGTTGGTGAGTTGCTTGGTAGAGAGCTGTGGGCAAATATTCATCTTCAAAACACTATGGATGTTGATTCCCGTCAAGCTCTCACAATGAAAGCTACAATCAAATAGCTTTCGGGTCGACAATCGAAAGCGGCAAATAGAGGACTTTTCACATAAGATCGAGAAGAGTTACAATTCAACGACACTTCCGACAACTGATGAAAACTCTATTCAGCAGTCTTCACAATCTATGGTGAAAGTTACAATCTGACGACTTTCATACCCTACAACAGCTAAAGCCAAGATTACTGGACAACGGTCCTCGCAACGCTTCATAGAAGAAGTTACAAGTCAAAAAGCTCCTTCTGAAACGCGGATGTCATCCCCGCGTTACAACTTGGGAAGTGCAGGCGACCCCCGCGTTTCCAAAACACCCCCGCGTCTCCAAGATACAAGCTGAACGTGAGTGACCCTCACGTTCGTAGGGGTCCAACCAACACCGACCCCCGCGTTTCCAAGCAGGCAACAAGCCAAAACGCGAGCGACCCTCGCGTTCAATGATGTTCAGCTAACACCCAACCTCGCGTCTCAATTCTAAGAGGCGAAGTTGGGTGCTAAACGCCAGATTGGGCGTTTGACTCGTTCAAACATGAGTCGAACGGTTTCAGAACCGTTTATCCCACGTTCTGAGGGATTTTCGCCCACGTAAGAGCGGATATAGGGGTCAGTTACAACCTCCTATCCCCCTATAAAAGCTCAACGAACCCAACAGAGCAAAATGTTGGATTTTTGGCATCTGAACCACACAGGTTGGATTAAAAAGATCTAAACCGTACAGGTTGGAGATTTTTCAGTTCTAAAACAGATAAGGGCATTCAGAGTTAAACATCAAACTTTACACAGAAGTTCATCGTTCCCACGAGATAGAAGACGGTCGGATCGTCAACGGAGAGCAAATTCGACGCGAGCAATTGAAGGAGGCATTCCATCGCTACCGAGAAGAACCCAGTTTTAAACAAAGGAGAGAATCAAATTCGTTCTCTTCTCTTTTGTAATCAAGTTGTAATCGGAATCAAAGAAATATAAGTTAATTTTCTTTATTCTTTTCATTGCAATTTTTCCAACCTACAAAAGATGGCGACTCTGCTGGGGACTAGCTTTTCCAACGAAGAAGTGGTGGCACAGTCCGACGTCCACCTCATGGGAATGACAGTAGAAACTCTTGTCGTAGAGTTTGATCAAGCTAAGTACGAGGAAGCCTTATCCTCAGGATCGCTTAGCCCCAAGGCTAAGCATGATGTCCGCGAGACCTCCAAGAAGGTCAATTCTGTTGTCGAAGTACCGAAGAAAGCCCTCTCCTTCGGCCAAGAACTCAAACTGGCTCTGCTGGCGGAAGATCCCACATCCGCGTCAGCAAGACGTTCTTCAGGCCACAAACGGCCTCTGGAAGAAACGAGTTCCATAAGCGTCAGCGACGCTGCTGCTAAGGCTTTGAAACAAGCCAAGAAGAACGCCGCTCGCCGACAGAGAAGATCCATACGACGAGCACATCTACGTGAAAGCCGACTGTTGGCCTAACGCGAAGATCGCGTTTCTGAAAATCCAACCGAGCCTAGCGTTCCCAAAGGAGAACGCTCACTTCGCGGCAACGAGCCCAACTATGAGCCTCAGCTTATACAGCTAAAACGCGACCCTGAATGGCGCGTTGTTTCTTCAAAACGCAGCCCTCAGAGGGGAGCTGCCAAAACCAAACGCGACCCCCAGGGGCGCGTTCCAATAGAACATGACTCTCAGGAGTCTGTTTTACCAATTAAACACGACCTTCAGGGGAGCGTTCAACCTAAACGCGACCTTCAGGGGAGTGTTCAACCTAAACGCGACCCTCAGGGGAGCATTCAACCTAAACGCAACCCTCAGGGGCACGTTCAACATAAACGCGACCCTCAGGGGCGCGTTCAACCTAAACATGACCCTCAGGGGTCAGATTCATCATTTAAACGTAGGCCTCGGCCTAATGTTTTCAAAGCTAAACGCGACCCTCGCGTTATCCTTCAAGAACGCGATCTTCAAGAGGTCCGCTAGGTTCAGATACCCAAGGGCAGGGGGTTCCATCTCCGCCTCCAAGCCCGGGGAAAATTTCCTCCCAAGTTTCCGACCTGTGGGAATTGTTGTCGAGAGGAAAACCAACAATACAAGCAGCTCACTCATGTCAATGTGAGAGGCTGATTTCAGCAGTCCTGTCAGAATGCCCTTGTTGTGCATCCACACCACGACAGTTCGTATTCGACAGGTTAATGAACGTCGTTAGGCCTGCCAAACGACAACGCCGCTACAGAAAGAAGACAGCTGAAGCGGAATACCCTCAGGTCACTATCAATATGATCGGCCAAGGGAAAGCTTCGCATACTGACTCCGATGAGTCGCAAGAGAGTCATCCCCCGACTGTCCGAGAAATTTGTGACCAGTTCGAAGGAGTATATCAGAATACTCGGACTCGGACAGGAGCTATTCGTCCGGTTAACTATCAAAAGTTAGCCAAGGGCATTGCAACAAGTGATGAACATTCGGCAATAGCCGGATCTCAATCTTCAAGCTCTGTCGGAGCACAGGAAGTCTCTGCTTACACGACAGGGAACCATGAAGACATAGCCAAAAGAGTGGACGAACATCTGTCATGCTCCAGGCGCAGCAGGAGACACTTCTCCAGTTAAAGGATATGTTGGCCCAGCTCCTTGCCGAAAAAGGCCAAAAACCTGAATCTTCCCGGAGGACTACTTCAAAGGGAAAACAAAAAGCGACGAACATTCGGATCGTGAGACTCACCACCTAGGATCCTCTTCCGAAGGTGAGAGAGAGATGGAGAAAGAACTGCACCCTCAATCTACCAAGGTGGATGAACTGGAAGCTCACCTCAACGCAATCGCCAACCGAAGCGAGCTCCGCGAAGAGGGAGTAGTGCGGCCTTACCCTGCTGAGTGGGATACAGCTCCCTACCCACCGAAATTTAAGGCTCCTACCTTGCAACCGTTCGATGGTACAGGATCGCCGAATCAGGACATTTACTACTTCAAGTCCCAAACTGGGGATGTGGTAGCAAACGACGCCATCCTGATGCGCTTGTTTATCGGCACTCTTAAAGGTGTCGCTTTCGAATGGTTCATGAAGCTGCCTGCTGGATCTATTCAGAAATAGGTAGACCTGGAAAGGCTATTCTTGGCCAGGTTCTTTGAGGACGATACGGAGGTCTCAGTCCCAACTCTTCTCGCCACTAAGCAAAGGAAAGGAGAGTCCATCAAGGCCTATGTGGAGAGATTCCGCAGCATGGTATTACGATGCCCCTCAGGTATGACCCAATCAACTCTGGTTGAAACTTACAGGCACAACTTGCAGACCCAGCTCCTTGCTCAAATGGGGGTGGCAGAATGTCGCTCCTGGAGACAACTAGTTTCACAAGGAGAACAAGCTGAAGAGATAGTGGCGTGAGTCAAAGCTGAAGAAGTGCCACAACCCAAGCCGCAGCAGCAACGCAATCAGCAAAATGCCCAGCGGTCTAAGGGAAAGGAGACTTTGGCAGCCGACTACACGCGAGTACCACCGCCGAATAAGCAAGGCAAGGCGCCAAATCAACAAAGAGCGCCCAAGCAGTATTCGTTCAAAGAGGAGCATGTGGATACCTTATTCCAATTGTTTCGAAAGAACAACAAGCTGCAATTACCTGAGATCAGAAAGCCGGATGAAGCAGGGAAAGTGGATGACCCCAACTATTGTCGTTATCACAGATTCCTTGGACATCCTACCAAAAAGTGCTATGTCTTCAAAGACATCTTGCAGAATTTGGTGAATGCTAATGTACTCACCTTGAAGCCGGAGCAGAAGACCGTATCAACTAATATGATAGCGGTCTAATTCGGTGACTTTCCCCCGATGGTAACTGCGAACGGCGTCATCCCCATTCGCCAGGGAGAAATGCACCTGAAGAATGTTGACCCGCATAGTCAGAAAGATAGGGGGTTAGTGCCCCTCACTATCCAAAAAGGGGAAATCATGTGGGTCCACCCTGATCTACTAGGAGATCAACAATGGACGAACACTTCGTCCAAATGGAAGGAGGCAAGGCTAAGTCTTCCAACATGATTAGCCCCTCCATTGCTAAGAATGATGACCACCTCAAACCTCTTACTGATTCAGAAGAGGAGAGGATTGCCCTGGCAGCATACCCAGGAGACAACCCTGGCACTCGGTCAGGAAAAGCTTACCTGAGGGATTATGGCCAGAACGCTCCAGAAGTTGAAGAGCAGCCCCAAGACGCTGGGGGTTCTACCCTAAAAAAGCCAGTGGACAAAGGAAAGCAGAAGGAGCTCCGATTCAACAGAAATCTCCACCAAGAATCTGGAGAGTCGAGCGCTCCCTTCCAATTCAACGTCATGGCGCAGTTGGCCAACATACTGGCCAGAATTACGCTATATGAGCTCCTAAGGTTGTCCAAATCCACCAAGGAAGCTCTAATTGAAGCTTTGAAGAATACGGAGAGCTTCATTACTCAAGTAACTCCGACTCCCGAAGCTTCTGAAGATCAACTTTGTCTGCAATGCCTACAAGCAGCGCGAAGTCTACCATGCATATCATTATGCCTTACGGGGTCATGCAGGTCTTAGGGATTCCTATGCACCGATTGCACACTACCCAGACTACTATTTTTGGGTTCAATGCAAACAGCACCCGACCCCTGGGAAAGATCAAGCTCAGATGCCAGATCGGAGATCTTAAGTCTGAAGTAGCATGCTATATCATAGATACAGACACGTCCTACAATCTTTTGCTAGGACGACCATGGATACATGCAAACCGCATTGTCCCATCTACTTTGCATCAAGTCATGAAGTACGCCAATAACGAGGGCGAAGTTCGAACCTTAATTGCAGAAAAATACCCCTTCCGAGGAGTGGAAAACTTCCATACCGACTCCGTCCCAAGAGAAAGAAGATGTGGACAGCGGTAACGAAGCTGACATCGAGCCAGATCCTGATGAAGATTGTCCTTGGGAATTAAACTTTGATGTAATGGGTCAGGGTGAGAGTAATAATGATGTACCGAGTGAGGGTGAGTGGTGCATTAATGAAGATTTCATTTTAGCGTACTTGTCTGATGTCTCTCCTAAAAATGAACAAATAGAGAATGGTTCTAGTGCAGGTACCAACCCATGGCACATACTGTGCACAGAGGCGTCGTTCACCTTGCCAATTCAGTCATCCTTCGCTTCAGATGAAGAAGTGGAGGACGTACAGAAGGCTTTCTTCAAAGTCCCATCCAAAAGGAAAGGGCAGAAGCTAATCTGTTTTGGTAAAGTCAAACCCGAACAACTCAAAGGAGCAAGTTCAGAGGAAGACGACGGAGTTCCCCAATTCCATTACCACGAACCCAATTCTACATACTTAATGAAACAAATGGGATATAACTTTAATGAGACGAACCCCGATCCGAATGTCTCTCACTCCTGAAGGAAAACCTCCGGATTATTATCAAAAAACCGGAAGAGGCGTGGATTACGTTACACCTCCCCCTGCTTCGGAAAACGAAATCAGTAATTACCTGCGTCACAACCATTCATCTGGAACATCTTCATACGAGTCCGACGTCAGTATTGGACCTTTTTTTAAAAACCTGACTGTGAACATGGTTTCAACTAGTCATCCAGATGAAGACGCAGGGGGTGACGAGGAGTTGATGGAATCGACCAATGATCCTTGGATCAAACGTCTTAATATCTTGTGGGATATGTGATTCGAACAACACGAACCACCCACTGAAGATAAAGTGATTCAGGTCAACATGGGAGATGAACATGATCCTAAGCCTATATTCATAGCTGAAGACTTGTCATCATCCAAAAAAGAGGACCTTATATCTCTCATACGAGAATATATAGATTTCTTCGCTTGGAACTATGAAGATATGCCTGGCCTTGACCCGAAGGTTGCCATGCACCGTCTCAACATTGATCCGGACACGAAACCCGTTAAACAACAACAACGCAGGTTTCGTCCAGAGATCATGGAATCGATTGAGTCAGAAGTTAAAAAGCTTATAGACTCAGGTTTTGTTAGGGAAGAGCAGCACCAGACTGGGTGGCCAACATTGTTCCAGTTCCCAAAAAGAATGGTAAGGTCCGGATATGCATCGATTTCCGCGATCTCAATGCTGCTTGTCCGAAAGACGAATTCCCGCTTCCTATCACGGATGTTATGATTGACAACACCTGCGGGTATGAAAGGATGTCTTTCATGGACGGGTTCTCTGGGTACAATTAGATCAAGATGCACCCGGACGACGAAAAGCATACTGCTTTTAGAACACCGCTGGGGGTATATTGCTACACAGTGATGCCCTTCGGCCTGAAGAATGCAGGTGCAACTTATCAACGTGCAATGAACATGATCTTTCACGAACACCTTCAAAAGAAGATCGAATGCTACGTTGATGATATAGCAGTAAAGAGTCAATGTAAAGATGATCACCTCGCAGATCTGAAGACAATGTTCGAGATCATGTGAGCCCATCAGCTGAAGATGAATCCGACGAAATCGTTTCTCGGAGTTTCAAGTGGAAAATTCCTGGGATTTATCGTTACTTCCAAGGGAATCTCTCTTGATCCAGAAAAAATACGTGCCATCCAAGACATGCCACCTCCGAAGAATCTCAAAGAGCTCAGAGGTTTGCAAGGCAGACTGGCCTACATTCGAAGATTTATATCAAATCTGTCAGGGCGCTGCCAACCTTTCTCTAAACTCATGAAGAAAGGAATATCCTTTGTTTGGGATGCAGAATGTCAAAGAGCATTCGAGGAGATTAAGATATATCTAACTCAACCGCCAGTTCTCGTGGCCCTGATATCAGGAAAACCATTCCTGTTATATGTGAGGGCCATGGATCATTCTCTTGGTGCTTTGTTGGCCCAAAACAATGATCAAGGTCAAGAGCAAGCCATCTATTACCTGAGCAGGACTATGATGGGAGCCGAACATCGGTACAATCCGGTCGAAAAAGAATGTCTCGCTTTGGTATTCGCCATTCAAAAGATGCGACATTACCTAGTTGGACAGACAATTTAGGTCATCTCTAAGGTGAATCCCTTGAGAGTGCTGATGACGAAACCATCATCTCTGAATTGCCGGCTTGCAAAATAGGCCATTCTCTTGTCGCAGTACGACATGCAGTTCATGCCCCAAAAGGCGGTCAAGGGTCAAGCACTGGCCGACTTCTTAGCCGATCATCCAGTATCGGGAGCATCTAAGTTATATGAAGAATTACCTGACGAAGTTGCCGAAGCTTGCGCTACTCAAGAAGCTACGCAAGTGTGGAAGTTATTCTTCGACGGTGCATCCAGAGCAAATCCTCATGGAGCAATCACCGCGGGAGTAGGAGTAGTATTAATCTCTCCGAACAGCCATGTAATTCCCAGAGGATTCTCCTTAATCGAACCTTGCACTAACAACGTAGCCGAGTATAATGCTCTGCTATTGGGAATGCAATTTGCTGAAGAACTCAATGTTCGACACCTTGAGGCTTACGGTGACTCCCAACTCATCGTTAATCAGGTCCGAGGAGAATACGAAGTTCGTCATGAGGATTTGATCCCGTACTACCTCGCAGTACTAGAGCAAGCTCAAAAGTTCGAAGGTTTCTTCATCGAATATATACCACGAGCTCAGAATGCTTATGCAGATGCTCTAGCCTCCTTGGCAACCTCATTAGCATTGCCACCGAAGACTGAAACAACGATTCCAGTCGCGGGACGGAAACTATACTTTTCTAAAATTCCTACAGAAGAAAACTCAGACGAGACACCGTCAGGAGAAGTCTGTACAACCTCTATGGAGTTTGAATCCAGGGATTGGCGATTCTCGTACATCGACTATGCCGTATATGGAATTCTGCCAGAAGATCCTAAGGAAGCAACCTCTATCAAACGAAAGGCCCTCCGATTCTATTACGACGCAGTCTCTCAAGTCCTGTATCGTAAATTGCATGATGGAGTTTTGCTTCGATGCCTCTCTCGGAAGGAAGCAAAAGAGGCCCTCAAGGAAGCTCACGGCGGAATGTGCGGAGCTCATCAGCCTGGAGCTAAATTAGGAGATCGCCTCCGACGCATCGACTATTATTGGCCGAAGATGTTTTCAGACGCGGTTGATTATGCTAAACGTTGTCACGCGTGCCAAATTCATGGGGATTTCATCCACCAAGCACCAGGAAACTTAACTCCACATCGGCGACTTGGCCATTCGAAATGTGGGGTATGGATATCGTCAGACCGATTTCCCCTCCGACGTCCAAGGGACACCGGTTCATTCTAGCTGTAACCGACTATTTCTCCAAATGGGCGGAGGCAATCCCGTTGAAAGAAGTCAAGACTTCAAACGTAATCAAGTTCATCAAGCATCACGTTGTCTACCGTTTTGGAGTCCCAAGGCGAATAGTTCACGACAACGGGACACAATTCGTCAGCTTTGGGTTTCAGAGATTCTGTGACAAATTTAGAATCCAAAGTGTTGCATCCACGACATATTATCCACCAGCAAATGGTCTTGCAGAAGCTTTTAAAAAAACCATAGTGAAGCTTCTCAAAAAGTTTGTTTCTAAAAGTCGGCGTGATTGGTATGAAAGACTGGGTGAATGTCTGTGGGCTTACCGCATGACAGTAAGGACTTCTACAAGAGCTACACCGTTCTCTCTAGTATACGGATGCAAGGCTGTATTGCCATTGGAAATTCAGATCCCTTCTCTGAGAGTTGCTATCACAACTGGACTAACAGAAGAGGAAAAACATCAACGACGTCTGCAAGAACTTGAAGCCTTAGACGACAAGCGACTTCAAGCTCAACAACAGATCGAGTTATATCAAGCCCGTATCTCTAAAGCCTATAACAAAAAGGTTAAGGAACAGATTTTCAAGAAAGGCGATTTAGTGTTAGCCAACAGACGACCTATGGTGATGACACACAAAACCAAAGAGAAGTTCAATCCTAAATGGGAAGGGCCCTTCGTAATAGAATCAGTCTATTCGGACGGAACATATCGCCTCATCAACCAAGAAGGAGATAGGCTCATGATGCCAATTAATGGGAAGTTCCTTAAGAGATACTTCCCGTAAATCATGCGGCCCCCTAAACCCCAGCTAAATCAGGCTGGGGGTTGCCCATTTATAGTGTAATTCTGTTTTATATTTCGTCATGTTAACACCACACCTCTGACGACTGTAATTTGCTGGAATTATTCTAATAAATGATAAAGAGAATTTCGATAGTATTAGCATTATTCTCTATTGTTTTGAGCCAAATTTCAGCAAAAGAGACAATAAAGGGCAAAATGATATCATTTTCATTTAATGTTGTTAATCTAAACACAAAATGATGACAAACAAAGTAAAAATGATACGAAATTCCTTAGCCAAGAACAGGTCAAGAACTAAACATCAGGCTTCATTAACTTGAGGGTTTTTAGCCTAGACTTGAAGGCAGAAAGTTTCTCCCGATGAGCCGCTCGGACTTATCCCTCGATCTCATTTCTGAGTTCTGCTTCAATAGGAAGGGTAGCAACAATGTCCTTACGAGTCCGCTCAGCCGCATGGAGTGTACGGCAAAATTTCGTATAAATTTGGCCACTTTGATGCTCAAGCTCTTTTCTGACATCCTCATAGTGGGCCAATTGGGCTTTCTTCTGGTCCAACTCGACCTCTAATCGAGCGATAGTCTCTTCGATACCCCGGATATCAGAAGCAACACCTTTGATTTTAGCATATGTTGCAGAGTGCCACTTCCTTAAAGCTGATATGCGAGCCTTTTTATCAGATAGGTCCTTGCGAAGAGTCCCTGAGTGATGCGCCCTCGAGATTATCGCTAAGGAAAGAGCCGGCTCCACTTCAGAGTCTAGATTGGTGTGCTGTAGCTCCCTGAAAACTGCTAATTCTGTCATCAAAAGAGTGATTCCCCCTTGGCAGTGCTCAGTCCAGGATGCATCCCCTTTAGCCTTGATGTCGTCCAAACATTGGCTCAAGATAGATTTACAGTCTTCAAGAGAAGCCCCCTCAACACTGACAATATTAATAATTGTTTGCATCCAACGTTCCAGTTCATCAATCGATTTCTTCAGAGCGCGCGAGCGTGGAGGAGGAAGGGTTGGATAGATTAAACCCGTATGTTCATCCTGAACAGGTGTTGGAGCAACTTCAGAGGAAGGGCCCTCTCCAGCTCTATCGTCCTCAGGAATCGAAGGAATCGATTGGGGCATTTCGTCCTCTCTGTCAATTAAACGCTCAACGAGCGCAGACTTCATCGAGTCCTCCATTAATTTGGCCTTTTTGGAATTTTTGGTCATGACAGGTATCCACTTGCGAATTCTCCTGTCATACTCACCTTGCTCAGCAGCAGAAAGAGTTTCCTTACCCGATCTTAAAGAACGAGGTGTAGGAATGGGCTCTTCTGCAGGAATCTCCTCAGTTGTCTTTTCTTCGGGAGAATCATCAATTGGCCTTCCCTCTTCAATTCCCGTAAGAACCTCTTCTTCAGAAGGTTCTATGGTGGGCAAGTCCTTAGGGGCTTCAACGGCTCCGATCGCCTCCTGTTCACAAGATAGGTACTCTTCCATCCCTGGTAGACGAGTACTCGCAGAACCGCTCCGTGAACGATACAATTCCCGAATCTCGTTTATACATGAAGTATAAACGTCATATTCCGGAATCTGAGAAGTTTCGGCAAACCACTGGCGGAAATCCATAACAGTAGAACAGCTGGGCGGTGAGTTGGGTAAAGTGAATTGCGCATGGGTTCCCCCGGCGGAGAAGAAGTACCATGCACGAGCTCCTTCATACAAATTCCCAATCTGAGCTAACACCGGGTTAGGATTACCAACATAGAGTTGGTCATACCCAAACTGTCTGGCGAACCGTGAAGGCATGTAAGGCTCGATTATGCACTTCTCCCGCGAGCGATAGACCAGGTAGCCCAACCTGATCATAAGAAGCCAGCTGAATGTACCCTCTTCCAAAGAAGACGAGCCTTCAAAAAGCAAGTCCATGAAGCGGGCATCCTCCACATCAGCTCCGTCAAAGTAAGGAGTATAGCAGAAAACCCGGTATTTATCTTCCCGGGATAGAAGCTGTCGAGCCCTGACTATATAAGAACTAGTCCACGTGGCCGACTCCAATCTTTGTACGAAGGGAGTATAAGCATCATCCCCCTCATGCACTCCCGTCATCAAGGAAGGGCAATGCAACACGAACCAGGCCACTAAATATGTATACGGCATTGGTACACGTGGTTGAGGAGCTTTCCCAGCTTTCTTCTTAGTAGCTTTGACTCCCGAAGCACTGAGAAGTTCTGAAGTCAATACCCTCAGGCCGTTCTGGATACAGCCAACCATAGCAGTAAGGAGACTCACAGGTCTCCCATGCGCTAGCAAAACAGCTGGGTACACTACCTCAGCTAATATTGCCTCTATCGGTCTTGACGGTACTACGCACCGCTTCAACCAAATCATGAAGAAGCCTACAAGCAGAGCCGTGTCAGAGATAGGAACTGTGGCTTGGTAGTGGAAACTTTCAAATTCGACACCAGCTTCAAAATCATCCTCGGCATGCTCTGTCTTATAAGTAGCACCAGGAGCCTTAATCCGAGCCTTGGCGTCCTTAAGTGAGACAACTACGACACGGGATACGGCGATATCTTTTCGGTTTAAGTTTTGAAAGAGGTAGTCTGCCCATGTGGTATACATAATGCCCCCCACGCATCCCAAAGACTTGGGCACATATGTGGAAGTGGCACATCAATTCCCAGAAAGTAGCGTAAATTTCCGGGTGCACCACCTTCAGTAAGGAAAGCTCCTCGGTGGTGGGGATAAACTCCTCGTAGGGCATTTTTCCAAGCGACAGCCCCGACACTGCCTGCATCTCATGGAGAGCAAAACCTAACTCTCCTGCAGGCGTGAAGAATGTGCAGCTGTCAGGGTTATATTTCTCCAACATAGCGAAGAAATTATGAAGACTCTGCACGACTCCCCGTCGCGTAGCTAACACAGGAACTGTGAGACCCGATTGAGCGAGCGAGTCTTTAAGCTCTTCAAGAACAAAGTCAACCATTCTCCGGAACAGATCCATCCAGGAGATCTGAACGTTTGGGTAGAGAATTCACCCTGAGTTGCAAGGAATTGGCGAATAAAGATGTTCGCTGGACGTGGCATCTCCTGAACCAGCTCCTTCTTCTCAAACAAACCAGGTCTTAACCCCTTGAGTTGTCCTCCGATTTGTGTACGAGCCCGCCGACCAAATCCAAGTGACACATTCTCTTTCTCTTTGACAATGTCGAAGGTCAAACCCCGACGGCAACTCACATTCAAGAAATAGGAGAGCGGGTACATCCTCTTCATGTTTGGGAGAAATAAGAAGCGATTATCAGCTCTCCACAGCAGCTTCGAATCTTCCACATATGTGAGATGGTCATCGACTGGTATGTGATCTCCAAATATGAATGCTGGTTTGGGAAACTGGGCATGACCAACAGGGGTCTCCAAGTCCAAGTCAGTTATCAAAATCCTGAGAGTAGAGCATTGAGGGAATTTAATCATTTCCGCTCTTTCCGAATCAGGAAAAGTACACAATGGAATCCTATTCTGAAGAGTGAATAATTCATTTGGGTCAGGTCCACCAATATATCCGAAATGGTGCTCTTGTGAAAGCGGCACGTTTGGGAGAAGCACTGCACAATCAAAAGCAGAAGTTAGCAGCTAGAAACGAGCTATCGACATAAAGACATAGTCAGAGAAGCACTGCACAATCAAAAGCAGAAGTTAGCAGCTAGAAACGAGCTATCGACATAAAGACATAGTCTGAAACACAAAGGGTTAAAGTTTCGTCCCCAACGTGAAGGTCAAACCTCACGTCAGAAATCTCCAACGCGAAGGTCGAATCTCGCGTTAGAAGCCTCAAACGCGAGAGTCAACCTCGTGTTGAAAAACTTGAACGCGAGGGTCGAGACCCACATGGGATCCCAACCCCGCGTTTTCATTGAGTTAAAACGAGTCATCTTCCTCGTTATCAAGAACCAATCTAGGGTTTTCAGAGAACTTGCCAAGGCAAGTTATTTTGATCAGCACTCACCACGACAGGGAGTCCCCTGCGGCGGCGATGTCGACGGCAAGGTTCCCGCACGAACAAGAACACCGCCGACGTTCTCCGCCGACGACATGTCAGAAGTCGCCTCAGCGACTTTCTTGGAGTTCGAACCCATTCTCCGAGGCGCCATCAATGCAGTAGGTCGGAGGTAATTCCTTTGAACGAGGGAGACGAAGCTCGTCGGAGATCTTGCCGTAATCAAACAAGAGTTCTCGTTCTTGGAAGGAGCCGAAAGTCTTGAAAGTCAACTGACTTTTGACGTGACCATTCAGGTCTATTTATAACAGCCGTCAAGCTGTTAAAATGGCACAAGATTCTAGGAGTGAATCCCAACCATCTCCAAAACGCGAAGTTCATAGCCGCGTTCAAATTTCCCAAGTGCAAAGCTCAGGCTAGCAGCACGAAGGCCCGAACCTCGCGTTTCAAACATCAAACACGAAGGTCACCTCAGCGTTGCAATTCTTCTAAATAAAGAATTTACACTTGTGTCTTCAAACACGACATTTTTTTCCTCAAAGTCATGAGCCCTCTCAACAGAGTGTTAGTCAAAACCTCTGTATCTCTTCAGCAGAATCTAAATTCTCATTGGTTTAATACTACACCCCTGAATCCACTTATCAATTCTCATTAATAGAATAATAAGTCTCCAACTCATTGTTAATTTATTAGCTCCCCTCAGCAGAGCAATAAATAACCTGTTTTCAGTGGGATAACAAAATCCCTCAAAATCTTGTTCAAATCACAAGTATCACAATTCATCGCCCTGATGATAAAACACTTAGCAGTTCTCCCCAGTGAGACGCTATAATAATCTTTCCCCACAGTTGTTACGTTAAAATTACACCTCTGACAAAATCAACTTATCGATTCTCGTCAATAGAGCGATAAGTCCTCAAAATTGCCCTGATCGCAATATTTTAGTTGTTACGTTAAAATTACACCTCTGATAAAATCAACTTATCGATTCTCATCAATAGAGCGATAAGTCCTCAAAATTGCCCTGATCACAATATTTCAGTTGTCACGTTAAAATTACACCTCTGACAAAATCAACTTATCGATTCTCGTCAATAGAACAATAAGTCCTCAAAATTGCCCTGATCGTAATATTTCTCCTGTCACGTTAAAATTACACCTCTGACAAAATCAACTTATCGATTCTCGTCAATAGAACGATAAGTCCTCAAAATTGCCCTGATCGTAATATTTCTCCTGTCACGTTAAAATTACACCTCTGACAAAATCAACTTATCGATTCTCGTCAATAGAACGATAAGTCTTCAAAATCGCCCAGACCGTAATAATCCCCCTGCCAAGTTGAAACTATACCTCTGGCACTTATCGATTTCTTTCAGTGCTCAAAGCAGAAATAACACAGGAAGGATTCTACTAGTTAACCCCATTATGGGAATATTCATCCTCAGCAGTTGAAAACTTTCTAGAGTTATCTTAAACGATAATAAAGAGAGTTTTCTGCACCAGAACCATTGTGGAGATCTATTCTAAGTCAGGAATACATCTCAGGCATTTCTCATGACTTGTGTTTAAAATCAAAACATAATAAATGTAAGAAACAATGAGAAGTCAATATCACTTTTTATTCAGAAACCAAAAAGAAGTGATACAAAGCTGTTCTTAAGCAAAAGAATAGTACAAGTTCAAGTCAAAAGAAGCAAGTTGAGCCTTGGCATCAGAGAGCTTCTCCTCATGATTAGCTTGCACAACGACTTCAGCTTTTCTCCGCAACTCATCCTCAGTGGGTGCCACTTCAGCGGCTGCCTCCTTCTTCGCTCTTTCAAGAGCCTGAGCTTCCTTACGGTAGTTTAAAAGAGTGTCTGCATTTTTGGCCCCAAGTATATTAACAATGGCTTCTTCACGAGAAAGCTGGGCCTTCAATCTCAGCACCTCCGCCTCAGCTTCGACATGTTTCGTGCGAATGAGGTCCAAAGAAGCAGTTGAGAGCTCCAGTTCTTTTTGTCTCAGATCGCTCTGTTCCCGCAATTGCGTAACTTGAAGCTCTTTTTCAGCCAGCCCTCGCTCAATTACCTCACGGCGAGTCACTTCCTTAACCTGGAAGTCAGCAAAAGTAGACACGATCTGTGTCTGAATGTCTTCGTGGCTGAGGGCTTCCAAATGTTTGAGCTCGGCTTCCAAGTGGGAAATAGCTTCCGAACAACGTTCAAAGCAATGGGCATTGCCCACACTCTTGACCCCATTTAAGCCCGCTTCTAGGAGATACTTAAGAGAATCAAAGCGGCCTCGACCAGCTGTGACAACCTCAATTACCTTCCTCACGAGACTGTTCAAGTAGCTCAAGGAAATATGGAGGAAGTCAGGAGCGTCCGCTGGACTGGAAAAAGCAATAGAGGACGACTCGACGACCCCAGAAGTGGACGCGCCGAAATATGGATTAGCAAGTGATTTGGGTGTAGAAGTCGCGGAGGCAACTGAAACATTCAATTGCGAAGGGCTTGAAGTCAAAGCCATCATTGCTCTCGCTGGAGACGCGCTTGGTCCGGCCTCCGTGGGCGCAAGCGAGATCTTCATCAATGCTGCAGAGGGTCCGGCCTCCGTGGGCGCAAGCGAGATCTTCATCAATGCTGCAGAGGAAGCAGCTACAGTGGATGAGGTAGGTAGGGCCTGCTCCTGCATAGGAGCTGACGCCTGCACAAATTGCTGTTCCGGAGGAGGAGTTGTGGCAGTAGTTTCAGGCAACGCTGCAGGTGAAGCAGTTGCCATAGGAGAGCCAGGTAAATGTTGCTCTTCTAAATGAGCCGACACCTGAGCAGGTTCTGGCTCGGAAGCAGCAGCAGCAGTAGTCCCTGAAGAAGGTGAACCTGCACGAAAAAATGGTCGGAACGCAGAAAACACATGCGGGATAAAGCGAAGAAAACTAGGCTTACCGGAGATGTGAAACGGTGTATAACCAGATACTTTATCAGAGGGAACCTTAGGAGCATCATCAAAAGTGGTGACGTCATCTATGGAATCATACTCTTCATCGTCTTCACCACCACCAGACATGTTGCCAGCGTCAGCATCCTCATCACCTCTATCTTCGTCAGCTGCATCACCAATCGAGGAGTCTTCATAATCAACTCGCTCCTCATCATCCCGGGTAGCTGAGGGCTCAGGGAGACTTGCACCTGCAGCTGGTCTTTTCATAGGTCCCGTTGTAGGACTAGGCATTAAATCACCAGCTTGTGACATTAATGCTAAAGGAGAAGGAGATGGATTATCTTCAAGACCCCCTGGTTCCAATGCAGGAGACCTAGGAAGATCCATCACCGGAGCAGACTCTGCATCTGCAGTCATTAATTCATCTTCTTCGTCCTCGGGGGGATGATAAGAAGAAACTTCGCCCGACAGAGCTGGGCCATGAGAACGAAGTCCCGCTCTATGTGGCAGGCCAGCCACAGATGATTCCTGTGGTTCGTCATCTTCAGCTGCTTTGATGGCATCAGCCATAAACTTGGACTTTTGTTGGCCTTTGGGGGGAGAATCAACTTGTAGTTTCCGACGAATCTGCTTATCATACTTGCCAGCTTCATCTGCAGAAAGTTTTCTTTTCCCCGCTTCCCTTGTCACGGGAGGATCAACCACTCGTTGCTCTTCCCCTGGAGCAGGCTCAGCTGTCTGCTCCTCTTCCTGTCCAGCAGATTGATTCTCGATGGATAGAAACTCTTCGATCCCTTTCAAGCGGGATGTCTTGGACCCCTTCCTTAAATTATACATATGCCTAATGTCTTTCAGGCAAGATGTATTCAAGTTGTAGTTGGGAGTCTGAGAAGCGGCGTAATACCAATTACAGAAGCTGATGGAGGTATAGGAGTTAGCAGTTTTGTGGGGAAGCTTGAAGACGGCTTTGGTACAGCCTGCTACAGAATAATACCAAGCCCTGGCCCCTTCATATAAATTGCCTATAACTGAGAGTTGAGGACGAGGGTTCCCGACATACAACTGATCATACCCAAATTGGCGAGCGAACCTATAGGGTTGGTAAGGCTCGATGAAGCATTTGACGCCTTGTCGGAAGATCAGGTAGCCTGGCCTGATGGAAAGAAGCCAATGGAAAACACCCCCGCTCAGCTGAGTGAATCCATTAACAGCGGTAGATATGGAAGTTGGTGTCTCGCGCAAGGATTTGGCGAATTCTAACCATGTAACCCCCCACCCATTTCGCAGATTCTAGTCGCTGCACAAATGGGATGAATGAGTCTTCCGGGGGAGAGGCTGCACTCATCAAAGGAGGACAGTGAAGCACGTACCAAGCCATCAAATAGGCATATGGCATTGGTACCCTGGGATTGGGAGTTTTGAAAGTCTTGTGACCCTCAGACTCCAGTGGAAAAGCAGTTAAACCACGAAAAAGGTGGTTAAAGGTCGTGGGAGAACTGTTTCAAACACGTATGAACGTGGGTGTAACTGCCCCTTTAGCCGCGGCAGTGTCGACTGCCGCGCTCTTTGGCCGCGACAGTGTCGACTGTCGCGCCCTTTAGCCGCGACAGCATCAGCTGCCGCGCCTAAAGAGACAGTTATTGACCAGCTATTTCTTCAGTTATCGTCTAAGGAGGCTATAAATACCCCCCTATGGCCATCATTGACAGGGGCTGAGCATTTTCCAGAGAGATTAGAGCAGAGAGCCTTGAGTTTTGGTGAATTAGAGCAAGAGAGAGAGTCTTCCTTCTTCACAAACATCCTCAAGAAGCTTCTAGCGAGTCCTAGAGATCTAAGCTCAGACTTGATCTTTGGAAGAGTGAACATCTTACATCGATAAGATATTCGCTTCAAATTCTTACTTCGATAAACGAAGGAAGAATCATTAAACCCCTCACGGTTCAATCAGAATCTGTGATTTGGTGGTCCACGAGTCAAAGCGCTCCCGGCACAGGCAAAGATCCCATGCAAGTAGCGATCCAAACAACGATCCTGCGTTTGTTTCTAAAAAGTTGTAATTTTCCTTTTGTTGTGTAAAAGAAGTCTTATAAAAAGGCTATTTCTTTCGAATTTATTTTAATCGACTGAAGATATAATGAATTCCACAGCAAAACCAACTTTTGACGAAAACAAGCTGGCGACCACAGTGGGAGCCAACGGTCTCTCGTGTCGCAGCCGATCAAGATTCCAGTTGAATCCATGGTCGAATACGAATTCGACCAAACCAAATTTGAGGAATATCTCTCATCATCCTCTTCAAGATCTTCATTATCTCGTAAATACAAGAAGATCTCACAATTGAGGAAGACCTACATGCCAAAGAAGGCACAAAATGAAGACTCTCTCCGGATTGTTGCTAAGGATTTTACTCGCAACACCTCTGCTCATAATGACTCTTACCTAGTTAAAGAGTCATCGAATCAAAGCCCACCGGTACTGACGAAAAGGGCTTGTCAGAGACGGCGTCAGCGCCGTGCTCGCCAAATAGCTAAGGCATTTGAACAAACCGACGGAGTTCGTTATTATGCGGACTTAGAGTCGAGGAAACAACAAGTGGTTTGTTCAACGCAACGACAAACTACTCACGTTTCTGCACAATTCACGATGGAGGAATGGACACTCGTCAAAAGGGCTCGTTCGACCCTCAAAGAACGTATACAAAAGCGTCGTGCAAACGCAGCTCATGCTCGTGCTCTCTTACAACAAAGACGAGAAAAGAGGAAGGAAATGGTGACCAAAGAACCACCGAAACTCCGCCAAATTTGGATTCCGAAGTCTGGACTTATGCAAAATCAGCATTCGGAGCCCGTTAAGACTCCATACCCACAAGGGGGTGGTTTTAAACGTGCGACTCCCGACATAACCTTGGATCGCTCAAAGACAGAAATAAATTGTCCTGAGAATGCCAACAAGGTTTTACAATCCCAGAAGAAGACACATTCACCAAATGATACCGTCATACCTGGGAGATCATGCCAACAGACGATACGATTTTTTGGCAATCATACCAATGAATCGTATTATCAAATTGAGGTTGTGAATAATTTTCGAAAGAGAGTTATTCGAGAGATAAACTCTCGTTGTTCCTGTGCACGACTCGTCAAAACAGCATTATCAGAATGTGACTGTTTCAAACGAGAAATCATCCCACGAAAAGTCTCTGCATTATCAAAGCCTAAGCTGAGACATTTCCGCAAAAGAAAATCAGCTGCCCAAAATGATGAATTCCCTGAAGTCACCATCAACGTGGCTGATAAATGAAAGTCTAAGCGGCATTCAAATGACTCAAATCCTGACTTTTCTCCCAGAGGAAAAGTCAATCCAAGAATTGCTCAAAGGATGTCTCGACTCCAATTAGGAGCCACCAGACGCAGAGATTACAAAAGAATGCAAGAGGGAATGTCTTCAGAGGATGAATTCTCAGACACTTGTTCAGCCATTGCTTCTGATGATACAATGTCAAGCACGGGACAAACCAAAGAAGTGTTCACAATCACTTCTGATCAGTTTACTCAAATGCTTCAAGAAGCTCTAGCGAAGCAACATGAAGAAATCAGAGCTGAGATGAAGACAGAGATGAAGTTAGCTATTCAACAAATGAGAGAGTTGCTAACTCAACAACCTCAACCTCCTGAGTCTAGTCAGCGAGCTGAATCCAGCCGCCACACTCAGAATGGTGTAGATGACAGTGATCCAGAAGTGGATGAAGTCATTATGGCTGATACACCTTCTAATGACAATAACGATGGGGGTGGTTCAACAGATCCTCCCAATAACAACATTGGGGGTGGTTCAATTGCACCGCTTAGTAATATTAGGGGTGGCCCAATTATCTCTGCTCGACATCATTCAGAAAGAGATGAAGACGATGACGGGAAAATGCAAAAGCTTGAAAACAAAATCAATGCTTTGATGACGGCCCAAGAAGTGAAGAGGACGGGTATTTCGTGTCCCTATCCAAGAGAATGGGATTCAATACCATACCCGGCCAAATTCAATTTGATTAACTTCACACCGTTTGAGGGGAAGAGTTCGCCAATTCAGCACTTGATTTATTTCAAGTCTCATTTGGGCATGATCTCTGGAAACGAGGCTTTAATGGTCCGGTCATTCGTTGGCACCCTTCGCGGACCTGCCTTCGATTGGTACCGACGGCTCAAGGATGACATGGAAAGTTTGTTCCTCAGTAATTTCTTCGATGATGACACCGAAGTGTCAATCGGAACCCTTTTGGATGAGAAGCAAAAAGACGGAGAGTCAGTCGACGATTTTGTCAAGCGCTTCCGTGGCAAAGCAATGAATTGCAGAGATCCTATTACAGAGGAGTTCATCCTGCAAACATGCCACAATAACCTCTCCATCGATGTCCTGGAAACTCTGGGGGTCGTGCCATCCACAACTTGGAAGGAGTTAAAATCTCGGGGTAAACAAGCTGAGCACTTTCTTAAAAGAAAGAAAGCTGAGAGAGGCCAACAATTGACATCCGCAATCATTGAGAATGCGACTCTCGATCCGAGGTTTCAAAAGGAATATTCTTTCGAAGATAATGAAGCTCCAGCCATATTGGAATACCTCCTCGCTAACGACAAGATCGAGCTACCACCTATTAAAGATCAGGAGGGAGCTAAGAGGGTTACGGATCCAAACTACTGTGCGTACCACAGAAGGGTTCTTCATCCCACCGAGATTTGCTTTGGACTCAAAAACAAGATCCAAGCCCTAATTGACTCCGGCGTCATAACGACGAAAGAAGTCGAGTAAAGACGACCATACAACTCCAATGGGTGCATGAGTATAAATTGTTTCCCCACACTCCAAAGAGTATATGAGTATAAACTGCTTCTCGATTATCCAATTGAGTACAATGTTAAACCCGGTTTTGTAAAGGAAGCTGAGGGTGGAAGTTCCTGGAGAATCTTATATTCTTAAGGATAACCCGAACAGGCGACTGAGGATAACGTACTCCTCGTTACACCCAGTTTTGCAAAGAAAGCTGGGGGTAGATAATTCATGTAACGGGAAGTTCCCGGAAGAATGTTAAATGTAATATTCTTAGGGATAACCCGATTATTATGGACAGAATGATAAATACTAAGCTCCTATTATGATTTTCGAACACTCTTTTGCTGAGATGAGATTCGATCACTTCGTTAGATCAATCTTCCCTCACAAAACCCATTTGGTCAAACCTTTAAACAGTTAGGACCGAAGCCAAAATCCCCTCTCGATTCGTTCCATGAACGAGAGGTCCACAAATTGAACGATCAAACCTTTAAACAGTTAGGATCGTCTCAAATTCCCATCTTGGTCAAACCTTTAAACAGTTAGGACCAAAGCCAAAATCCCCTCTCGATTCGTTCCATGAACGAGAGGTCCACAAATTGAACGATCAAACCTTTAAACAGTTAGGATCGTCTCAAAACTCCAACTTGGTCAAACCTTACTACAGTTAGGACCAAAACCAAAATCCCATTTCGATTCCTTCCATGAACGAGAGGTCCAGCTTCGATTTGTGCAATCAAAACTATAAAAGTTAAGATTGCTTCCAATCTCAATTGATCAAACCTTATTCAGATTCTCTGAATAGAAATCCCACTGTAAATTTCCTTTGTACTAGGAGATAGAATATAAAATTCTTCCTCTTTCGGGTTCATCTCTACCAACAAACAAGAGACCAGGAGATAGAATATAAAATTCTTCCTCTCCGATTCTGGGTTCATCTCTACCAACAAACAAGAGACCAGGAGATAGAATATAAAATTCTTCCTCTCCGATTCTGGGTTCATCTCTACCAACAAAAAAGAGACCAGGAGATAGAATATAAAATTCTTCCTCTCCATCATCGGGTTCATCTCTACCAACAAACAAGAGACCAGGAGATAGAATATAAAATTCTTCTTCTCCGATTCTGGTTTCATCTCTACCAACAAAAAAGAGACTAGGAGATAGAATATATAATTCTTCCTCTTCATCATCGGGTTCATCTCTACCAACAAAAAAAAGAGAGAGACCATATTACTCCAATAGGTACACAAGTCTAAACTGTTTCCCTACCATCAACAGGAAGTTTCTGGAGAATATTACTCAGAATATTCTTAAGAATAACCTGATTACCGCCCAACGGGTATATGAGGCTAAACTATTTCCCGAACACTCCAATAAAGTATATGAGTATAAACTATCTCTACCATAGCAGTTCTAATTCAAGACTTCGACGATGGTCACGCGTTAAACGCAGTACCGGAGGAATTTTAGATATTCTACAAAGCATAGAATAGGCTAAAAGATGACGAAGTCAAGAGTTGAAGCCATTTATGGGTCCTGCCGTATGATCTACTTAATCAAGCCTCGAAGAGATTGCAGATAAGATCTATCTTATCCAAAGCATCCCAGAACTCCTCTATAAAAGAATGAGTGTGGAATACTTTGGAGGGGGTATCTGTAGGCGTCAAAAAATACTAATAGATATCCCAAACATAGAGAAGATCACCCAAAGGGATCTCATATTGAAAAGCAAAGCAGGAATACAGGCTTTGCTGTCTCGCCAGCGAGACAGGCTTTGCTGTCTCGCCAGCGAGACAGGCTTTGCTGTCTCGGGCAGTATTTACTGTCTCGCCAGCGAGACAGTGTTGAAATGGTCAAAACTACCTTTGTAACTGCCCTACACGTGGCCACTAACTGTTCAAGAACGTGGGAAATGTCATGGGCGAGAATCACGTGGATAACTGCCAAAATAACGGAGTTTGAAACGTGGGAAGGCAGTTCAAACGAAAACTGTCTGACAGTTACTGTTTCCGAGACAGCGTTTACTGTCTCACGGGTTGAGACAGCAAACACTATCTCGCCCGTCGAGACAGCAAACACTGTCTCGACAGCCGAGACAGCAAATGCTTTTATGTATTGCGGTCTAAGCTCAAAACTTATTCCATTTGTTTCGGGGAGCCTAATGCATGAGGGGATTGCATTCCTAATGGGATAGCACATATCATGAAGAACGGGTGGATTAGGATGCTCCATTTCTATGATTGGTTCAAAGCGAATTAATCGATGTGTATTATCCCTAATCCACTGTTGCATACACCAAAATATTTCTTTTTATTTTTTTTCTTAAATTAGTTTTTTTTTTGAGAAGATAAAGAAAAAGAAAAATCCTAACTGAAACAAATCAAAACAATCACTTTTCAATCAACTCTAATTCTAGGGTTTAGCCTAACTCAACTAGACCAGCTCCTAACCAAAAACTCCTACAGTGAAAAGATCAAAGTTTTACCCAGGTAGTTAGCCAGGTAAGGATAGTACTAGAGGGTGATCAAAGATCAATTAAGTACCTCTTTCCTTGCGGAGCGCTTTACGCAACCCCTAAACCTTGCCTTAGACACCAACTAATCTGAGAAAACTTAAACCGGTTCACTTAAGGATTTCTTGTTCCTTATTGAGCTCGAATCCTTAGGGGCCAACGTCTAATGAGTTTTATTAGGCTTGGGTGGTGTAGTGAGGAATTAGTGATTTTTGGGCTAAGGAAAGGGTGATGAAATCCCTCACCTTATCTTGATTATGGGGTTTTGCCCTTAAAAATATTTTTAAGTGTGTGTCAAATCAAGATGCTCAAATCACTTGGTGAATTCCTACTAACTATATGAAATGCAACCCTATGAATTAAAAGCAACTAAAAAGGATGGAAAAGAAAAATCTTTTTTTTTTTAATTAGGGTTAACAATCAAACAAATGAGAAGGGGGGATTTGTTTGAATTTATTATCTTGTTAGTAAATGTCAAAGTGAAGGGTGAATTTTATTATGGTCAACGGAAATAAAATCTTTTTTTTTTAAGATCCTAATTGTCACTAATTGTGAGAAACTAACTAAAGGTGTGGAATTGAAAATATAAGGAAGAAGACTTACCACAAGCGAATATCCAATTCCTCAATCTCCAATTCTTGATCTTTAATCTCCAAGTAGTTCTTTCACAATAAACACACAAGTTAAAGAACCAAAATAATTAAAACCTACTTAAGCACCTTCCCCGGCAACGGCGCCAAAAACTTGATGCGGCATAAACATGTACCAAAAAGGTTGCAAGTGCACAACCGTGTCAAGTTATAGTATTTAAGATATCGATCCCACGAGGAAGGTGTTTTGTAGGAGAAAATATAAAATCGGTTCTTATGTTGTGTGTGTGACAAGTAGGAGTGATAAGTGAATGTGATTGTGGAGAGATAGAGAGAGTGGAAGTGATAGTGTGTAAATCGGCACGAGATATAAGTGAGAGTGGATGTGACAAAGAATGAATATGATCAATAAGGCAAGAAGGAAAAGGAAAATAAAAATCAAGAATAAAGAAAATAAAATTCAAGAATAAAAGAAAATGCAAGAAATTAAAGATGGTGGATTCAATTATAGATATGGGTAATCTACAATTGAACCCACTTCTTAGAAAAGGGTGATTCCCTAGAGGGTTCTAGCCTAAAGGCGAATCAAACAAAATAAAAATAAACAAAAAGAAAAACTAAACCCAAGAGGGTTCTAGCCTCAAGGTGAATAGTATAAGAAATTAAAATCTAACTACAAAATAAAGTGCAAAATCTAAACTACAAAATAAAATTGCAAGAATTAAATGCAAGAAATTAAATCTATTCTATAAGCATGAAATAAATCTAAGGCAAGAGGGTTCTAGCCTCTTGGCTATTTAACAAGAAAAATAAAATCTAACTACAAGCATAGAAATAAATCTAAACTAATAAGCAATAAAAGAGAAAAGAAAAAAATGCAAACCTTCAAATAATTCTCCCATCTTCATCTTCATCTTCATCATCCAACAAAGAGAAGAAGAGAAAAATTTAAAGTGGTGAAAAAATTATTATTATTAATTGCAACTAAAGTTACAATTTTGGAAGGCCTTCTCAATTAAGAGTAGCCCTCCTCTCCAAAAGGAGTTACAAAAATTTTCACACCCCTAACCCCTCACTCTCAACCCCTATTTATAGTAAACATCAGTGAATGAGAGCCCTTGGATCAAACTTGAGCCCCAAGAATGTAATTTCGGCCGTTGATACAATATGGATGACTTCGCATCGATATAGGCATCGATGCCCGCATCGACGCCTGCATCGATACTGGCATCGATGCTCCAATAAGAATTCTGACTTCATGGTTGGCTTCGTCTCGTCGAGATAGGCGATTTTCATATATTATATGTTAAATTCCCTTGGGTGATGTAGTGAGGAATTAGTGATTTTTGGGCTAAGGAAAGGGTGATGAAATCCCTCACCTTATCATGATTATGGGGTTTTGCCCTTAAAAATATTTTGAAGTGTGTACCAAATCAAGATGCTCAAATCACTTGGTGAATTCCTACTAACTATATGAAATGCAACCCTATGAATTAAAAGCAACTAAAAAGGATGGAAGAAAAAAAATCTTTTTCTTTTTTTTAATTAGGGTTAACAATCAAACAAATGAGAAGGGGGGGTTTGTTTGAATTTATTATCTTGTTAGTAAATGTCAAAGTGAAGGGTGAATTTTATTATGGTCAACGGAAATAAAATCTTTTTTTTTAAGATCCTAATTGTCACTAATTGTGAGAAACTAACTAAAGGTGTGGAATTGAAAATATAAGGAAGAAGACTTACCACAAGCGAATATCCAATTCCTCAATCTCCAATTCTTGATCTTTAATCTCCAAGTAGTTCTTTCACAATAAACACACAAGTTAAAGAACCAAAATAATTAAAACCTACTTAAGCACCTTCCCCGGCAACGGCGCCAAAAACTTGATGCGGCATAAACATGTACCAAAAAGGTTGCAAGTGCACAACCGTGTCAAGTTATAGTATTTAAGATATCGATCCCACGAGGAAGGTGTTTTGTAGGAGAAAATATAAAATCGGTTCTTATGTTGTGTGTGTGACAAGTAGGAGTGATAAGTGAATGTGATTGTGGAGAGATAGAGAGAGTGGAAGTGATAGTGTGTAAATCGGCACGAGATATAAGTGAGAGTGGATGTGACAAAGAATGAATATGATCAATAAGGCAAGAAGGAAAAGGAAAATAAAAATCAAGAATAAAGAAAATAAAATTCAAGAATAAAAGAAAATGCAAGAAATTAAAGATGGTGGATTCAATTATAGATATGGGTAATCTAAAATTGAACCCACTTCTTAGAAAAGGGTGATTCCCTAGAGGGTTCTAGCCTAAAGGCGAATCAAACAAAATAAAAATAAACAAAAAGAAAAACTAAACCCAAGAGGGTTCTAGCCTCAAGGTGAATAGTATAAGAAATTAAAATCTAACTACAAAATAAAGTGCAAAATCTAAACTACAAAATAAAATTGCAAGAATTAAATGCAAGAAATTAAATCTATTCTATAAGCATGAAATAAATCTAAGGCAAGAGGGTTCTAGCCTCTTGGCTATTTAACAAGAAAATAAAATCTAAACTACAAGCATAGAAATAAATCTACACTAATAAGCAATAAAAAGGAAATAAAAGAGAAAAAGGAAAGAAAATGCAAACCTCTAAATAATTCTTCATCTCCATCTTCATCATCCAACAAAGAGAAGAAATATTTAAAGTGGTGAAAAAATTATTATTATTAATTGCAACTAAAGTTACAATTTTGGAAGGCCTTCTCAATTAAGAGTAGCCCTCCTCTCCAAAAGGAGTTTACAAAATTTTCACACCTCTAACCCCTCACTCTCTACCCCTATTTATAGTAAACATCAGTGAATGAGAGCCATTGGATCAAACTTGAGCCCCAAGACAAGCAACTGGTCTTCTTCAAAAGTTGGAGTTCCGCAGATCCCGGAACAAATTCTTCGTATGGTAAATCCCCGAGAATAAGACCTGAGACTTCGTGCATCTCGTGAAGAGCGAAGCCTAACTCCCCCACAGGGGTGAAGAAAGTGCAAGTCTCGGGTCTATACTTCTCCAATATAGAGAAGAAGTGAAAGTGGCTCTGAATAATCCCAAACTTAGTAGCCCGCACTGGAACCAGTAATCCAGCTTGGGCAAGAGGGGTTTCCAATTCCTCCATAACAAACTTGGTCATCTGGGCCCACCACCCTGTCACTGGAGAATGAACCCAACCAGGAGCTCTAAATCCTTGTGCGGGGAATTCTCCTTTCTTTTCCAAAAACCTCTTAACAAAGGTCTTCACCGGGCTAGGCACTTCGCCAAGGGGATACTCCTTAGCAAATAAACTCGGCCGCAAAGCTGTCACCTGCCGGTTATAACCAACTGTGCGGACCCCGTGAAAAGTCAAAGTCCCGAGAGCAACCCCATCTTGATCCTTAACCAGGGGCCAATCCATATGCCTTGGGACAGAAGCACACTGGAAATAAGATATGGGGAACATCCTCTCCATATTGGGCAAGAAAAGGTTGCGGTCCCCAACTTTCCGCAGCCACTTATAGTCCCCATCATAAGCAGTGCTTGCGTCGAAGTCAACAAAGTTCCCGAAAAGATATCCAGGTTTGACTATTAGCTTACGGCTTGGGCTTTCAAGTCGGGCGTCCGTAACCAATGTCCTAAGAGTGTCGGAAGAAGCTTGGGTAATTATTTCTACGCGACTCTTCTCCCTAATTCGGAAAACGGGGAGTTCTTGGCGTGAGCTGAAGGCCATGTTCATGTCCGCACCACCTTCATGTCCAAAATGGTGGCGAAAAAGAAGAGGTCCATTGGTATGGCGCACTGCAAAAGGAAGAAAAAGTTAGACAACTCAAAAGCAAAACTCAGACGCGAGAGTCAAACCCCACGTCAGATAAGTTCAGACGCGAGGGTCGAACCCCGTGTCAGATAAACTCAGACGCGAGGGTCGAACCCCGCGTCAGATAAGCTTGGACGTGAAGGTCAAACCCCGCGTCAAAAATCTCAGACACGCATGTCGACCCCCCGCGTCAAAAATCTGAGACGCGGAGATTGAACCCCTCGTCAAAAATACCAAACGACGGAGTCCATCCCCGCGTTATTAAAACGAGTTTCCTCATTGATCTCAAGATCGGAACTCGCAGAAGCAAGTTTAATGACCACGAAGGTCGTACTCACCCTGAGCAGTAGCGCCGCCGGCCGGCGCTGACGGTGCAGATCCTCGAGCCGCAGCGGCATCAGATTTGGAAGCAACTGGTTTCTTGGGCGCCATAGAATCTCGTCGGAGGAGATGAGCAGTGTTCACCGGAGATGAGAACGAAGACTTATCGTTGAAATTTCAAGAAGAGTCGAATGACTCTTGATTTGACCTCTAGCGGTCTATTTATAGACAGCTATGAGCTGTCAAATCGTAACGGACGGGATTCGAGGCCATCAGCCCGCCCAAACTCGACCCTCGCATTCGAGTTGTTTGAGCTTCTAAACGCGATGCTCACCTACGCGTTCAACTTCTCCAACTCGAAGCTCACCCACACGTTCCAATCCTCAAAGGCAGAAATTATCTCTGTGTTTGGACCGCTATGATAGCAGCTTCTTGACTACCAAGGCTACGACACAGCCCCAGATGAATAAAAGAAGAGCTAACAGCAATCGTCAAGGCGACCAAAGCCGGGAAGAAACAAACGACTACACGATCACAATCAACAACGGCGAAACCATCTGGCCCGATCAGACGGAGGGAGCAATCAATCCACTAAATTTTGTGATCCAAAGTATTCCGAAAATTCGTTCCAGTCAACCGCGAACTTTCGAAAACTTTGGAGGGGGTTCTGTAGGCTGTCTAAAAATCACAATGGATAGCTGACCCCTATCAAACTCCGACAAGAGAAGTCACAATCAGACGACTTTCTAATCACTGCATCCGCAACTCCACAATCGCCACAAACACGACCTCATTTCTGAGATGATTGATCTTGATGGCTGCGACAACAGCACGACTAATATTATATTAGCAATTATTGGAGATGCTGATGAGCAGTGTAATGATTTTAGAAATGAAAGGTTGGACTTAGTTGGTGAGTTGCTTGGTAGAGAGCTGTGGGCAAATATCCATCTAAAGACACTATGGATGTTGATTCCCGTCAAGTTCCTACAACGAAAGCTACAATCAAATAGCTTTCGCGCCGACAATCGAAAGTTGGTGAGTTGCTTGGTAGAGAGCTGTGGGCAAATATTCATCTTCAAAACACTATGGATGTTGATTCCCGTCAAGCTCTCATAATGAAAGCTACAATCAAATAGCTTTCGGGTCGACAATCGAAAGCGGCAAATAGAGGACTTGTCACATAGATCGAGAAGAGTTACAATTTAACGACACTTCCGACAACTGATGAAAACTCTATTCAGCAGTCTTCACATTCTACAGTGAAAGCTACAATCTGACAACTTTCATACCCTATAACAGCTAAAGCCAGGATTACTGAACAACGGTCCTCGCAACGCTTCACAGAAGAAGTTACAAGTCAAAAAGCTCCTTCTGAAACGCGGATGTCATCCCCGCGTTACAACTTGGGAAGTGCAGGCGACCCCCGTGTTTCCAAAACACCCCCGCGTCTCCAAGATACAAGCTGAACGTGAGCGACCCTCGCGTTCGTAGGGGTCCAACCAACACCGACCCCCGCATTTCCAAGCAGGCAACAAGCCAAAACGCGAGCGACCCTCGCGTTCAATGATGTTCAGCTAACACCCAACCTCGCGTCTTAATTCTAAGAGGTGAAGTTGGGTGCTAAACGCCAGATTGGGCATTTGACTCGTTCAAACATGAGTCGAACGGTTTCAGAACCGTTTATCCCACGTTCTGAGGGATTTTCGCCCACGTAAGAGCGGATATAGGGGTCAGTTACAACCTCCTATCCCCCTATAAAATCTCAACGAACCCAACAGAGCAAAAGGGGGGGTTGGATTTTTGGGATCTGAACCACACAGGTTGGATTCTAAAGATCTAAACCGTACAGGTTGGAGATTTTTCAGTTCTAAAACAGATAAGGACTGGCGGCTGGCTCTTTGAAAACAGAAGAGTTAGAAAAGATCGGATTTGGAAGATCTCAACCACTCAGGTTTGGCGATTCAACAGCAGCAACGAAATCCTTGGAGATAAGATTTTTGAATCAAGCTCAGAAGATCAAATCTGAGAGGATTCTTCAACAACAGAATAACGGCTTGATCATTAACCGAATTTTCGGTTCTAACAACTCTATTCATAGAGTTCTAACTCGTTCAGGGTTCTTAAACTCATTCAGAGTTAAACATCAAACTTTACACAGAAGTTCATTGTTCCCACGAGATAAGAGACGGTCGGATCGTCAACGGAGAGCAAATTCGACGCGAGCAATCAAAGGAGGCATTCCATCGCTACCGAGAAGAACCCAGTTTTAAACAAAGGAGAGAATCAAATTCGTTCTCTTCTCTTTTGTAATCAAGTTGTAATCGGAATCAAAGAAATACAAGTCAATTTTCTTTATTCTTTTCATTGCAATTTTTCCAACCTACAATTGTCCGAGCGTATTCAAGCTTTATTGGCAAACGAAGATCCGGCCAAGGCTGTCCTTTATGCTGACGTTCAAAGTTTGGTTACCTTCATCAATATCATGGTTGACCGGATTCTTCTCAAAGGCTCACCTTTCGAGCATTTTAGAAAATCTCTCGATCGCTATGTATCAGGCATTAGAGACTATGGATACTCTGAATTGTCCGATTCGATTGAAGCTTACTTGGCTGACCTTAAGCAACACATTGAAAATTTGCAAAATCTTCGTGTTAATGGCGCGTCTTTCTACATCGCTTCTCAAATGGACCTAAAATTGTAGGTGTGGCGTGATTCTCAGAAGTCCGCTGAATCCGAACTTCAGGGGTTGAAAATCTGCATTGATCAACTCATGGAGGGCGTTGCCAAAAAGACGCAGATTAAGACAGATCTGTATCGTGATTTAGAATCGAATCAAGCAAAGATAGCCTGTCTGTAAGAACAACTCACCAAAGCTAAGGATGAGCGTGAAGTGTTGGAGTCCGATCTGGCGGAGGTGACTCAGGTTGAGGTGAATCTATTCCGGCAGCTAAATATTCAAGCCAAGATTTTTGCTGACAAAGAACAAGAGGTCGCCAGAATTCAAAGCATCGATGAAGAAAACTTTAAAGCTAACCTGATCCCCGAGCTTGAGTTAGCTTATGTGACAGAGCTCTCTCGATTAGAGGACCAAATTCGTCATTACAAACTATTGTAATTTTGGGAACTCTCTCGATTAGAGGACCAAATTCGTCATTACAAACTATTGTAATTTTGGGAACATACATTTCTTTTTATGCTGTTTTGTTTGAACTCTTTTGATTAATATAGTGAACTTTTTGCTCATTGATATTTTGATTATGGTTACTCATTCTTGTTTAGAATAAATAGCCATAATACTCATAGAATTTTTAGCAAATCCTTAGCCATCAACGGGTTTGATATGCCTTTACCGATTACCGTTTGAATCGGGCTAGTATGTGAATTATCTAAGTCCGTTTCATATATAACATTGCGCTAAAAGAATAAAACTCTTTTAGACTTTGAACTACAGTGTTGAATATGTAGGCTACATGTGTTAGATGTAGGCTTATCTCTAATAAGGGATAGAGATAACATCCCCCATGCGTAAATGGCATGGCTTTTGAAATGCAAATAGGTTACATTTCCGATGAAGGAAAATGAACCCAAAATTATAAGGAAAGAATTGGGTATTCTATCTTTCAATCTCTTATTTGTTGGTAGAGATAAACCCTAGAATCGGATAGGAATAATTTCATATTCCATCTCCTGGTCTCTTGTTTGTTGGTAGAGATAAACCCAAGATTGGAGAGGAAGAATTTTATATTCTATCTCCTGGTCTCTTGTTTGTTGGTAGAGATAAACCCAAAATCGGAGAGGAAGAATTTTATATTCTATCTCCTAGTCTCTTGTTTGTTGCTGTCATAAGGTTTGATTATCCAATTCAAAAGTAGACCTTTCGTTCATAAAATGAATCGAAAGGAGATTTTGGTTGTGGTCCTAACTGTAGTAAGGTTTGACCAAGTGAGAGTTTTGAGACGATCCTGACTGTAGGAAGGTTTGATCGCTCGATTTGTGGGCCTCTCGTTCATTGAAGGAATCCAGAGGGGATTTTGGCTTTGGTCTTAATTGTTTAAAGGTTTTGACCAAATAAGGGTTTGGGACGATCCTAACTGTTTAAAGGTTTGATCGTTCGATTTGTGGACCTCTCGTTCATTGAAGGAATCGAGAAGGGATTATGGCTTTGGTCCTAACTGTTTAAAGGTTTGACCAAGTAAGGGTTTGGGACGATCCTAATTGTTTAAAGTTTTGATCGTTCGATTTGTGGACCTCTCGTTCATTGAAGGAATCGAGAGGGGATTTTGGTTTTGGTCCTAACTGTTTAAAGGTTTGACCAAGTGAGTAGTAGGAATTTGAATGATTTTAATCCATGACAGATTTTGGTGTACCCTCCGTCGATCGATTTGATCGGTGAGGGGTTTCGTGAGGAAAGATTAAATGTTTACAGATTTGAATCTCATCTCAACAAAAGTTGTAAAAGAACTTTATGACAATCAAAAAACATATTATTTGAAAGATCAGTTTCATATTTAGAACAATTAACTGATCTTGGGTTATCCCGAAACATCCTATACAGGATTCTCTAGGAACTTCCCGTTTTGCATAGGTTATCCTGAACGTATTACGGATAATATTTTTTCAGGAACTTCCCATTTATTGGCATCATTTATTTGCTACCATCCTGGATAATCAGGCGATAAGCACCGTTTGAATAGACTGTTTCTATTACAAACGGTCCTTCCCATTTGGGCTCGAATAAGCACCGTTTGAATAGACTGTTTCTATTACAAACGGTCCTTCCCATTTGGGCTCGAATTTTCCTTTCTTCTTGGAGTTAAGGATCATAGGCCGATTTGGGCTCGAATTTTCCTTTCTTCTTGGAGTTAAGGATCATAGGCCGTCTTTCAGCTAGGACCAAATATCATTCTTTAAAACTCGGTTGTCGAACCTTTTTGTCAAAAGCTCGGAAATTCTGGCTTGGTAGAACTCAATACGTTGTTGAGCTTCTAAGCGCTTTTCATCAAGCATCTCGAGTTCTTCGAGACGTTACTGATGTTGTTCTTCGGTTGTCATCTGGGTTGCGAGAGCAATTCGAAGAGATGGAATTTGTATTTCCAATGGAAAAACGGCTTCACATTAGTATACCAGCGAATATGGGGTCATTCCCGTCGGCGTACGTACCGTGGTACGATAGGCCCATAGAGCCGCGCCAAGCTTGTCATCTCAATCTCGTTTATTAGTTTTCACGAGTTTTGACAAGAGCTTTATGATTGTTTTATTAAAAGCTTCAGCCAATCCATTTGCTGTGGGATTGTAAGTCGTCGACGAAATATGCTCAATTTTGAACTTCTCGCAAAACCTGATGAAGGCGTTGCTGATGAATTGAGGACTGTTGTCATGTATGATTCGTCTTGGGACACCATGCCGGTAGATGACATGGTGTTTGATGAATGCAATGACGTTACTCGTTTTAACTTCTCTGAGTGGAATCGCTTCAGCCTATTTGGAGAAGTAGTCGGTAATTGCTAGGATGAACCGATCACCTTTGACTGACAGGGGATTTATTGGACCAACAATATCCATTCCCCAGGTCTCAAACGGCCACGATGTCGCCGAAGGATGTAGATGTTCTAGAGGTTGGTGCTGTTTGTAGGAAAAATTGCAATGAAGAGAACAAAGAAAATTGATTTGTATTCCTTTGATTATGATTACAATTTGATTACAAAAGAGAGGAGAACGAAATTGGTTCTTCCTCTTTGTTTAAAACTGGGTTCTTCACGGTGGCGATGGAGTGCCTCCCTCGAATGCTTGCGTCGAGTTTGCTCTCCGTTGACGATCCGATATTTTGCTTCACTGGAACGATATCTTCTCCTCACGATTTGACGTTGTGGAGAACTTGCGTGATAAGTTTGAGAACTCAGAACGAGTTTAGAAGAACTCTGCAAAAGAGTTGATTTGAACCGAAGATCGGTTAATAAGCCAAGGCTAGAGGAAAGCTCAGGTGGTCGATCTTAGCTGAGGAAATCCCACCGAACCTCAATGGTCGATTCAAGCCAAGAAAAATCGAACCCCTAACTCAGTTGAGTTTGTTGAGTTTTTATAGGGGGATTAGAGGTTGTAACTGCCCTCTAAATCCGCTCCTAAGTGGGCGTAAATCCCTCAGAACGTGGGATAACGGTTTTGAGGCCGTTCGGCTTGTGTTTGAACAAGTCAAAACGCCCAACCTGGTGTTCAGAACCCAACTTCGCCTCTTAGAATTAAGACGCCAAATTGGGTGTTGGCTGAACATTGATGAACGCGAGGGTCGCTCGCGTTTTGGTTTGTTGTAGCTTAGAAACGCGGGGGTCGGTGTTGGCTGGACCCCTGCGAACGCGAGGGTCGCTCACGTTTAGCTTGTAGTAACGCGGGTTCGACCCCAGTGTTTTGATGTTGTAACGCGGGTTCGACCCTTGCGTTTTGATATTGTAACGCGGGTTCGACCCCAGCGTTTTGATGTTGTAACGCGGGTTCGACCCTGGCGTTTTGATGTTGAAACACGGGGAGGACCTCCGCGTCTTGCCTTACAGAGATTATCACCAAGTAATCTCTTTTTGTCATAGCGTTGCAAAGATCATTGTCTTGTAATCTTCGTCTTGGCTCCTTGAGAATATGAGAGTCGTCAGATTGTAACTCCCGATGTTGATTGTGAAGGCTGTTGAAGTAGAGCTTCCATCAGTTGTCGTGAAGGTCATCAGATTGTAACCTTCAGCAATCTACGCGAAAGTCTTCAGATTACAACCTTCTGGAAGTCGTCAGATTGTAACTTTCATCATCGGTGGTTGATGGGGGATAAGCTATCTATTGTGATTTTTAGACAGCCTACAGGTGCATGTAATTTGCATGTAATTGACATGCTTGACATCGTCAGGCGTAGTCAACTGCATCTTTTACCATAGTTGGCCAATAATATCTAATTCTCCTAAGTCGGTCGTAGAGTTTAGGACCGGGTTGATGTGCTCCACACGTTCCCTCATGCATCTCTTTGAGTACTTGTTCCACTTCCTTATTGGATAGACAACGGAGTAATAGACCGTCGTATGACCGTCGGTACAACATTTGTGATTCAGCGTCGTAGTAAAATCTCGGTGCTCTCCGCCGAATAGAATATCTTTCTTTCACGTCTTCAGGTAAGATACCGTGCATGACATAATCAATAATAGGGAAACGCTAATCTCGAACTTCGGGTTCAACTCTTGTTGAATATGCTTCTTTGGCAACCGAGTAGTAGATCGGAACAATAAGTTGGTGAGTTCTCACTGTAATTAATTGTTCTGTCTCGGGAGGCTGAGCCAGAGATACCGACAATGCCACTAATGCGTCTGCGTATGTATTTTTGAGATGCGGAACGTACTCGATGAAAAATTCTTCAAACGATTTTGCCATCTCGATGGCCACCTGGTGGTATGGAATCAGGTCTCGATTTCTGACTTCATACTCTCCTCGAATCTGATTAACTACCAATTGAGAATCTCCAAAAGCTTCAAGGTATTCGACTCCCAGTTCTTTGGCAAAATTGAGTCCAATTATCAATGCATTATACTCGGCTACGTTATTAGAGCAAGGTTCGGTTAACGAGTATGCTCTAGGTAAGACATGCTTTCCCGGGGAAACTAAAACAACCCCCACTCCTGAGGAGACTTTGGAACATCCGGGTGCGCTTGCCACGTTGGTTGCTCGGGAAGCCCCATCGAAGTATAATTACCACACTCGTTGATGTGAGGTGGTATTAACTTCGTGAGTTTCATCCGGAAGATCGTCGTACAACTCCACTACGTCTTTTGTAGGATTTTCTGCCAAAAGATCGCAAATAGCTCGTCCCTTAACTGATTTTTGTTGTTTGAAGTACAGATCATATTGTGATAATAGTAGAGCCCACCTGGGTAAACGCTAATTCATGGAGGCCAGTTGGGTCATAAACACTCGGATGGGATTTATGTTGGAAATGACATAAATTGTCTGTCCAATCAAATAATATCGCATTTTCTGGATTGCGAACACCAAGGAGAGGCATTCTTTCTCAATCATCGGGTAACGAGACTCAGCTCCTACCAATGTACGACTCAGATAATACACAGCTTGTTCGTGACCGTTATCGTCGTCTTGTGCAAGTAATGCACTTAACGAATGGCTCGTCGCTTTGACATAAATCAAAAACGGTTTGCCCGATTTCGGTGCAACGAGAATAGGTGGATTCGCCAGATATTTCTTAATATCCTCGAACGCTTTTGGCATGCTTCATCCCAAACGAACGACACGCCTTTCTTCGCGAGTTTAGAGAACGGTTGACATTTTCCAGACAGATTTGATATAAACCGACGGATGTATGCCAATCGGCCTTGCAACCCTCTGAGTTCTTAAAGATTTCTCGGGGGTTGTAGCTCATGTATCGCCTTCACCTTATCAGGATCAATATGAATACCTTTCGTGGTGATGACGAACCCAAGAAATTTACCGCTCGACATTCCAAGGAAGGATTTAGTCGGGTTCATTTTTAGCTGATGAATCCTCATGAGATCGAACATCGTCTTCAAATCTTTGATATGGTCATTTTTATCACGACTCTTAACGACCAGGTCATCAACATAGCACTCGACGGTCTTCCGAAGGTGCTCTTGAAAGATCTTCGTCATTGCATGTTGGTACGTAGCACCAACGTTCTTCAAACCAAAAGGCATAACAGTGTAACAGAAGACACCAAGAGGTGTTCTGAATGTTGTATGCTTTTCATCGTCCGGGTGCATTTTGATCTGATTATACCCAGAAAATCCATCGATAAACGACATTCTTTTGAACCCGCATGTATTGTCAATAATGACATCTGTAATTGGTAGAGGAAAGTCATCTTTAGGACAGCCTATATTTAGATCTCTAAAGTCAATGCAGATTCTGATCTTTCCGTTCTTTTTAAGAACTGGAACAATATTGGCCAACCATTCAGGATGTTGTTCCTCTCTGACAAAATCCGAATCAATTAGTTTCTTGACTTCAGCTTCTATTGCCTCCATAATCTGCGGACGAAACTGTCTTTGTTGTTGTTTGACAGGTTTAACATCCGGTTTAATGTTAAGGCTGTGCATTGCTACATCTGGATCGAGTCCCGGCATATCTTCGTAATTCCAAGCGAACACGTCGATATACTCTCGAATGAGGACGATTAGTTCCTCTTTCTCATCCGGTGGAAGATCACCACTAATAAATATAGGTTTCGGATTAGTTTCGTCACCCATATTAACTTGGATTACCTTATCTTCAGTAGGAGGTTCTCTTTGTTCAAATCGATCACCGTATTGGATATTCATGTAATGCATCCAAGGATCTTCCTAATTAGGTAACTGATCATCTTCTTCTGTTGTGGAAGGATCAACTGTCGCCATGTTCGACAATAGGGTTTTGAATCTTTCTCCAATTCTCACGTCAGAATCCCAAGTTGAAGCATCAGATGAATGTCCACTCTTATTTATTAGTTGGCTAATAATCTGTTGGCCATATTCGTCATCAGATGATGAAGTATAACCCAGACCCCTTTTATGGCTGTAATAATTATCTGGTCTTCCTTTTGGTACGTAGGTGGGACGGGGTGGAACCCTAACGCATTGACCAAAATGAAGACCTTCACCGAGCAAGAGGTCATAGCCTTGGCTCGTCATATAACCATTCGCTTGTGAACTGTACCGAGAGAAATGTCGCTCGGGTTCTTCGTCCTCCGAATTAGTGTCTAAGAAAAGATCTAGAATAGGGGATGGTTCCCCTTTTCCAAAAACTATTTCTTTTTCACCCCCTGTCTTCGCAGGTAGTATCATAGTTGTTCCGAATGAACTTTGGAGGTGTTTTGTCATCGTGCAAGACGAACAAAGTGCCATATGTATGCTAGGGTCATCATACAATTCCTGCATTACATCATCGAGACAACGTGAGTACTCTAAATCATCATTTATTATTTCATCGGCAAGCTGCCAGTTACAACTTTCATCTGACGAATCACCACCGTCAAGATCGATTACAAGAGGTTCAATGTCATTTAGTACAAGACCTTCACTATAATCGAGCCCAGCTTCGGTATTAGCTTCCTCTCCACTGTCCGTGCCATGGGCCGATGGTTCAGTATCGGATTCAGCACCATAAAGAAGGGAATCAGTAAAATAATTTTCTAACCCCTTAAATAGTTGCTTATCCGCGACCAACGTCTTAACCTCATTGTTAGTGTCGACATATTTCAAACACTGATGGAGGGTGGAAGGAACTATAAGGTTACTGTGAATCCATGGGCAACCCAACAGTAAGCTATAGGAAGTCTCTGCATCAATCACATAGCAGGGTGACTTCAGACTTCAAGTCTCCAAGTTGATACTTCACTCGGATTTTCCCCAATGGCCTTGACCCACTTGTATTAACTCCGTAGATAACGGTTCCTATAGAGGCTAGCTTGTTGGCGGGGATTCCGAGGTGGTACATTAACCGAAGCGGCATGATGCTAACAGCGAAACCCAGATCAACTTGGATTCGGTTGACAACGCTCGAGCCAATATATCCGGTGAAATATAGAGGCCTATCATGCTTCGAGTTCTTAACTTGCATATCTTCTTTCGTGAAAGCAATGCAAGGAAACTTTGTGGCTGCTAAGTTGCAGTGTTGAATCAGATTGGCTTGATCTAAGTAAGAAATACCTCCGAATCAGCTAATGCCTCTTGCAAAGCTTCTCTAGTATCCTTTGAAAGGCGTAGTAATTCATACAGCGTGATTCTTGCTGGGATATTAGCTAACTGAGCCATGACGTCGAAACGGTATGGAGCGTTTGAGCTTTCCGGTTTGTCCCGTCCAATCGGTCGGTTGAAACGAGTCTGCTTCGGAATTTGAACCTCTTTGTGTTGAGGTTCATTCTCCTTTTGCTTAACAACTTTTTGAGGTTTTTCGGCTGCTACTGGTGGACTTGGAATCACCCCTAGCTCTGTCAAAGTCTTGGTAGGTACCGCTTTAACTACCCCCTGCTCGGCTAATTGTTCAGATGCACTTGGGTAGTTGAAACTGTACTCGTTTCCACTTCTGGTAGCGAAAACTTCCTGTTCTTCCTCAGAGAGTGGTAAAGCTGAGATTTCTTCATCATCTTTCTCAGGAATTGCTGATGCTCCGTAACACGACTTCTCCTTTCCTTTGCCTTTTACTTTCTTCTTCGACGTGGATGTCGTCCATTGCTCATCTTCAAGCAAATCCGGATGAACCCAAAGGATTTCGCCGTTGGGTGTTGTGTGAGATACAAGCCCCTTTTGGCGCTGTCCATGAGGGTCATCGTTGATGGTTTGTATTTTTACCATGGATACTGGTTCGACTCGAAACCAAGATAAAGGAACTGATCCGAAGCTAATAGACACCGCATTTGCACCTACTTTCTTCTCTTTCGGCTTCGGTGTCACGATGCCAACATCGATTAAGGTTTGTATTTTGTCTTTTAAGACATAAAACACCTTAGTGGGATGGTGGACCCTTCTGTGATATACACAATACTTCGGGTCATTGGTCTTCGTTGCTTCTTCTTGGTTTGTGACCGGTGGAAGTTTGATCTTGTTATTGTCTAACAGGTATTTGAATATGACCGGAACTTCATCATCTTTGAAAGAGTATTCCTTTGGGAATCTGGGCTCCGAAGTCTTGGGTTGCCTTGGAGGTTGTTGATTCTGGTTTGGCGCCAATTGGAAAGACGATTGTTGCGGTTGTTGTTGCGGTTGTTGTGATGTTTGATGAGCATCAATAGCTGCCGCGGACCCTCTTCCTCTGCCTCGAGGATTAAAATTCTGCTTTTGATTATTAGCTGCTGGCAGACCCCTCTCCAAATACTTTCTCTTGAGAAAGCGTTCAGCCTGTTCACCTCTCACTTTCAACTCCTTCCAAGTTTTAGAGGGCACAACCCCTATGACCTCTAATACATCCAGTGACAAGTTATTGTGATATGTCGGTAAGATGAATTCTTCTGTGAGTGGATCTCGACAGTTCACCGCTTTGTTCCGGAATCGTTTGACAAAAACATCAACCGATTCCCCATCCTTCTGCTTCTCATCCAACAACGTACCAATAGAGACCTCCGTGTCGTCGTCGAAGAAATTGGTGAGGAATAATTCTTCCATATCTTCCCAGCTAGTGATACTTCAAGGTTTAAGGCATCGGTACCAATCGAAGGTAGGCCCACGAAGGGTTCCTACGAATGACCGGACCATCAGGGCTTCGTTCCCGGATATTGCGCCGAGATGCGACTTGAAATAGATCAAGTGCTGAGTAGGTGAACCCCTGCCATCAAAAGGAGTAAAGTTAATCAAATTAAATTTTAGGGGATAAGGAATCAAGTCCCACTCCCTCGGGTACGGGTATGGAATGCCCGTTTTCTTCACTTCTTGGGCCATCATCAGAGCATTGACTTTGCTCTCAAGATCCTGCATCTTTTTGTCTTCTTCCTCACTCTCTTTCAAGTAAATTTGAGGAGGTTGAGTAGATGATTTGGCCGGACCGCTTCCAGAATTGTCTTTATCGGGAGGAGGATCGGCAAATATAGTCTCGTCTTCTTCGTCATCGTCCTCAGTTGTACGTACAGGTCTGGCGTTACGCTTGCTGTATTCCGCCTTTTGGTTCGATTCCGGTTGTTGTTGAGCTTGCAAATCTCGAACCTGCCGCATGGTCAACTCCATCTCGGTTTTGATTTCAGCTCTAATTTCCTCGCGTTGTTTGGCTAACGCTTCCTGTAGTATTTGAGCCAGTTGGTCTGGCGTGATTGCAAACGATTCTCTAGCTCACCCAATACTGGATGTAGTATCGTCCGATGCAATGGCGGAAAAAGTATCTGACAGTTCCTCCTCTGAAGATAACCCCTCGTGCATTCTTTTATAGTCTCGGCGTCGGTTAGCTCTTCTTTGTAACCGTAACATTCTTTGAGATAGACCCTGCTCAACTCTCCCTTCCGGAGAGAAATCAGGATCAGTGTTGACTAATTGTTGCTTTCCTCTGCCGGTCATATTAATAGTGACCTCAGGGAATTAATCTCGTCGAATTGCAGGTCTCTTCTTATTGAAGCGTCTCACTTTGGATCTTGACACTTCAGTAGAAAGTCTTTAAAATACGGAAACTCTAGTTGAATTATTTTTAGAGCATCTGCATTCTATCAGTACTGCTTTAATGAGTCTCTCACAGGAGCAGTGAGACTCATTTTCTCGTACAATTCTTTTTCTTGAGTTATTTTTCTGATAGTACAGCTCATCGTTATTGTGATTTGAGCAACCTTGTTAACATGCACAGGGCGACTAGTCGTCGCCTTTGGGTGATCCAAGGTTAAATTTTTAATTCCACCCCTTTGCGGGTGTGGAGTATTCATAGGTTCTAAACGAGAGTGAACTGGTATTCTCTCGTTCTGGACTGGTGCAGTTCTGACAGGATGGTGTTTACGACCCCCTGCATAAGAAACCACTAAGGGTTTATTTGCTGGATCTGATTGTTCTTTGACTGGTGCTTTGCCTCGATCGTCAACCGAAGGACCGAGGCGATCCGCCATCGTGATTTTAAATTTTGATAAATCTGGGCTAACCCAGGGTTTGACTGGTGATGCAGTAGACGGACCCGGAATAGATGTTTGCGGTGTCTTCGACATCCAAACTCTATGGTTCTTTGGTGGCTTTTCAGACACAATTTCCTTATTGATTCCTTGTGCTTGTTGATGAAGAGCGCGAGCACGGGCGGCCTTCACCTGACGCCTATGTATATGTTCTCTAAGGGTCGAATGAGCCCTTTTGACGAGGGTCCATTCCTCCGTCATAAGCTGTGCAGAAATATGATTATTTTGCTGTTGAAGCAACTGAACCACTTTTTGTTTCCTCGAATCTAGGTCCGCATAATAGTGGACCCCGTCGGTTTGCTGTAAGGCCTTGGCCAATTGACGAGCACGGCGCTGGCGCTGTCTCTGACGAGCTCTCTTCGTCAGCACCGGTGAGCTATGATTCAGTGACTCCTTAACTGGTGCGGAGTCACTTAGAGCAGAAATGTTGCAGGCAGATTCCTTGGCGAGAACCTGGCAAGAATCTTCACCTGCGGACTTCATCGGAATTGAAGACTTAGAAACTTTCTTGGAAGAGGAAATCTTCCTACACTTGCGGGACGAGGAAGATTTTGAGGATGTGGATGACAGGTACTCCTCGAATTTTGCCTGATCGAACTCATATTCGATCTCTTCAGTGACAATGATCTTAATCGGCTGCGACACTGCGGCCTCGGCAGCGAGGCCGCTGGCTCCCACTGTGGTCGCCAGTTTGTTTTCAGCGAAAGTTGCTTCCATTGTCGATTCCATTAAACTTCAGTCGTTTTACAGAAAATTACAATGAAAATAAGCAAAAATTACAACTCTCGAGAAAATAACATAGAAATCGTTTATCGAATCCTACTTTTGTGGGACTTTACCTGTGCCGGAAGTGCTTTGGCTCGTGGACCACCGATTCACAGATCGTGAGGGTGTTTAAAGATCCTTCCTTCGTTTATCGAAGTAGGGATTTGAAAGCAAGTATCCTATCGATGTAAGATATTCACTCTTCCAAAGATCAAGTCTGAGCTTAAATCTCTAGGAATCACCAAATGATGCTTGTCAAAGGGTGAAAGCTCTCTCTTTCTTCCTCAAAATCACCAAAAGCTCAAGTCTCTTCTGCTCCAAAATGCTCTCTGTCCTTTATTTCGTGTCTAGGGGGGTATTTATAGGGGTATGAGTGCACAAGAGTTGAAATGGAGACGAAACAACCGACCAGATGAACCCTCTTTGGCCGCGGCAGCCAACACTGCCGCGGCTATTGGCGCGGCAGTGTGGACTGCAGCTGCCGCGCCTTAACCGCGGCACCATGTCCTACCGCGCCTCAGCCGCGCCGCCATGTACTGCCTGTTGGTGTGTACATTGTTCTTCCATGTTGTTTTGCTTCCTTTGAATCATCTCCTTCTGATTAAGAGAGTGGCGTTTATCGTATTCTCTTTGCCTTAAGTGGTATTTGGATGTCTGTAAGCATTTTTTGACGCCTACAGGTATGATATCCAGTTATAGTACCATTGGAGGACTTACCTACATCAGAGGAACCGTGA
>NC_033795.1:37618904-37726409 GCF_001876935.1 Asparagus officinalis
GGGGGGGGGGGGGGCTGAGCTAACCCCTATAAACTCTCATGAGTCGGTTTATTATGAGCATGGCCTTTAACGCTCAACCCGCTTTGCTCAATAGATGAAGATATATTGTGTGTGTTTTTATCAATATCTGGTACAAGGGGCCTAATTCAAGGCCTAGTCCATTATGTCCCTCAAGTGGCGATAAACGCACTAAGGAAAGGTTCAAAACCGAAAGTTACCTCTCCCGAATTCACAATACGAAAGGTTGCCCAACCTATATTTGTTTTATGATTTATTAATTTATTTATTGATTTTAAGTTTTCAGTCAATATTGCCTTTTGGAGGGGATTGTTGGATGTATTGTTCATGAAAAGGCAATTTTACCTTTGTGAATAGTCCCACATTAGAAGATGATATGAAGTTTAAGTGTTTATATTGGTTCACCTCTTATTGGGCTTTGAATAGTGTTTTGGGTTTTATGGGCTTTGCATAACGCACATGCGTGTGCGCATGCCACGCCTCGCCACGTCGCATGCACGTGCGTGCCACGCCGTTACACCACACATGCACACATCTTTTTGGATCTTAAAACTTTAATTTTACCGTTTTATCTTTTGACTCATTCATAACGAATGTGGAGATGGTGCGGGGAGTTACGTGATATTTGGGTAACGGGCGCGATAGATGTGCGGGATGAGCAACGTCTATGAAGGCCTCAAACTCCTATAAATACCACACTTCTCCTCCTCTGAAAACACACAGAAAACCTCTTCTCTTCCATCTTAAAACCGAGCTCTCTCCTTCTAAATTTTTTATTGGATATTGTGTTACTACTTTTCTTTTGGGCAACGTTCTTCGTCTGAGCTTAAGCTCTGCTACTCTCACTCGAGTATGGAGGCCGGCCTAACCGGGGTTTTTAACGCTAGGGGAAAGAGGATCGACTATGCCAGGGTAATAGGCGGGTCCTCAATCTTTTAGGGTAGTAAACTTATGACTGCTCCCTTCAGGCCTGATTTTCTGACCTTTTATTTTCGGATTATATACTAATATTTTGGTTTGTAACAGCAATATCCTAGTCTGTGAGATATCACAAATTAGAAAAAAGCGAGAAAAGAAGTTGTTCATGGACAGTAGAAATTCGTCGAGACACCTCCTACAGGGAAGATGATGTGGAAAGGGGCTTCAGCTTAATAGCTGGCTGGTGAATGACTTTCTTTGCTTGGACCTCTTACTGGTTTTGCCTACACACGAAAACTTATTAAAGGTACCAGAGCGGGGTGCTTCGGTGGGCCTGGTGAAGTTAGATTCTCTCTTCAATGTGTACTAGTATGTACCACGTGCAAAGCATGACAACTTATTTTTTCTAGCATTGTATTTTAAATTTGTGTCTCTCTAAGTTTTAATACCTTTGATTTGATTATTGTATACTTAAAATTAAAAATCATAAATCATATTAAAATATATGTTATCAAAAATATTATCATCTGATACTTATATATTCTTCATCTAAAGAATATATGGTCAAACCTTTATTTTGCCTAGTTTAAGAATCTAATATTTAATATATTACTAAATTAGCCGAATATCTCTTTTCAAAGTTCTGACAATGTTAATTTTGCATCCAATTAGTATTCAAGAGGTTAATTTATTTTGTATATCGAGGGAGGGTTGTTTTGGAAAAGTAAAGTAGCTTAAATTGGTCTTGTTATTATCTATCTCTTCATCTTCCATTTTTCTTGTTGTTCTACAAAAGAAACTAAGTCGTTATATTTACAAATTTTCTTTTAATTTGAAATTTGAATGATCGCTGCAATGGCACTCAAACACTAGAAGGGGGGGGTTGAATAGTGTTTATGAAATCTGATGTGGAAACTTTAAATTTCAACAAAATAATATCACAAAGAGTAAGAAAGATCAAACCAATGTGTAGACAATCACAGAAAATTACATACGCAAACACAAGGATTTATACTGGCTCGGTCCTCCAGACCTACATCCAGTCCTCAAGCCTTGATTGAGATTTCTCCACTATTTCCACTTGCAAAAACCGCAAGCACTTGCAACCCGTAAGCAAACAGTACAACCTTGACAATCTTCAATTGCCAATGCCACAACAATCTCTTCTTTCAAGAGATTATCAAACTGAAACAAAATGGTACAACTCTTTCTCTTCCTATAAGCCTTGATGTGTAGATGTGAGTGACTTACAATAGGCTATAGGAATGGTTTTTGTTCTAGAGTAATGGAGTTTTAATCAAGAACAAAACTGAAAATTAACACTCAGTTTTTCTCTTCAAAAATGGAGTTAAGAACTCAAGAAAAACTCAAGTTTATGGAAAGGAATCTTATTCTTTAACTTCAGAACTTAACACCTATTTATAGGCACAAGTTTAGTTCAAATTATTTCAAAAATAACTACCAAAATGTTCATAAAACGTTCAAATCATTTTGAAAAAATGACAGTTAGAAATGACTGTATGGTCGACCAGATTGAGGCCTGGTCGACCAGACAGGCTTCCTGGAATTTTTCTGTCTGAGTCTGGAACCTCTGGTCGACCAGGTCCATATCTGCTCGACCAGACAGAGATTTTTCTGAATCTCTGTTTCTGGTTCAGTTATATCTGGTCGACCAGATATTTCTTTGGTCGGCCAGAAACTATGTTATACATAGTTTCAATAATTTAATAAGTTATTCATTTGTTGATTATACTTAGGAATATACTTAGAATATTTTCTATGATCTTCTAAGTGAGTAGTGTGTGTTGTGTGTGTGATCAAGGCTTGTACAAAGATTCTAAAAGAAAAGACAAAATTACATCACTCTTGTAAAGTATATTTTCTTCTTGAAGCGCGAAGTGACTTGATTAACTTCATCTTTTTGATCTTTGAAATCTTGTCTTTGATATAGCCTTAATATCTTGATTGTTGCTTTGAGATGTATATCTTGAATCTGCAGTAAAATATGTTAGATAAACAATGATTTGTTATCATCAAAATACAAGAGATATTGTAACATCAACCATGTTCCCAACAATCTCCCCCTTTTTGATGATGACAAATAATATTGAAAAACTTTAATTAAACATACTTACTCCCCCTGCAACAATGCATACATGTTAATTTAACACACAAAAAAATAGCACTTATTAGTAATCCTAATATTATATAACAATGCATACATGTCAATATTTCAATATTGCAATAGTTATCAATATTTCAATATTCTAATATATCTCCCCCTTTTTCATTAACAAAAAGAAGAATAGAAAGGGAGATAATAATAAATAATAAAATAATTAATACATTTCTTCAATACAACCTAATATTTCTTCAACATGGCCTAAAACTTCAAATAAATCTTCAAGATTAGCACATAGTCCTTTACATCTCCCATCCAAATAGGAAGACATAAGCTTGCAATGAAAATTAAGTTTTCTATGGGAGTCATATTGAATGTATTATGTTGTTTAAGAAGAAATATTTCTCTATTTATAACCATGGAAGTAGTTATTAGAGACTAACCATCAAGTAGTTATTTAAGAATTGGTTAGAAGAACTAAAATATGAGTTCAAAAAATTTATGAAACATTTCTCGTATGTTAACCAAGATAAATAACAAGAATATTTGGTAAAAATAAAATTAATTAAGCAAAAGCAAACATACTTGTTCATTAATAACTAGCAAAAGCAAACATATCAAACATATTATTAATAAGAGTTTTAGAGTTCATACCGACCGTTCCAATTCCTACCACTTGACCCTTGTTGTTGTCACCGAAGGTAACAGTTCCTCCATCTTTAAATTGTATGGAAGAAAATAAGTCCTTGTTCCCGGTCATGTGCTTGGAACAGCCACTATCTAAAATCCATGTTTCCCTTTTATTAGGTACCTGCAAAATAAAAGAAATATGTTTTGGTACCCTTTAACTTTTGGGTCCATGAGATTAGCATTTAGGAAACCAAACCCAATAAGAATTTGGTTTACCTACATTGTATGAAAGATAGTTTTTAGAATCACAAATATCCTTTTTGTAATTTGATAAGTATATCTTTCTATCACTTAAACATGCATTTTTAGGAACCCAAATGTAGTTGGATTTTAAAATATTCTTACATGCAACTTTCTTCATATGCATTTTTCTATCATTATGTGAAAATACCTTAGAACTAGCATGCATAGATGTATCACTATGTGCATGATAATTACTTTTCACAAATTTAGAATATAAATAAGCATAATTTTTCTTTTGCATAGAAGAGTATGTTTTCTCATTACTGGAGTTAGAAACATATCCTAATCCTTGTTTACTCTTAGCAGGTAATTGATAAGAAAGTAGATTATCTAGATTCTCTTTTCCTTTGTTAAATTTACCTACATTCATTAATATAGTTTCATATTTGGTTTTAAGACTTTTAACATTATCATCCAAATTTGAAATACGAACTTTAAAGAAATCACATTCTTTTTTAAGAAGTTGATTGTGACTAGATAACTTGTAATTTTCAGAAAATAACTCTTTATTCTTCTCTTTAAGATCTTCTATTTGTGAAGCATAAGGAGAGACTAAAGTGTTATTCAAATTTTCATTTTCATTTTTTAATATTTTAAAAGAAGAATTTAGTTGCTTGTATTTCAAAAATAATTCGTTAAATGCGTCAAGTAACTCATCATGATTACTTACTTGATCATCATCAGATTCATTTGCCATAAAGCACATATTCGCTTGATGATCTTCTTTTTCCTCTTCTTCATCTGAAGATGACTGGTCACTATCATCCCATGTTATCGACAAAGCCTTCTTCTTTTTGTTCTTCACTTGTTCATTCTTGTTCTTTGTGAACCCGTTGAAATTGTTAGAAGACTTCGACTTTAACTTTTGTTGTAGGGGACAATCTTTCTTGTAGTGTCCTGGCTTATTACAACCAAAACAAGTGACTTTGTTAGTATCTTTGAATTTACTAGAAGAGAACTTACCTTTCTTCAAGAATTTTCTGAATTTGCGTGTGATTATTTCAAACTCTTCTTCGTCATCGGAATCCTCATCATCAGTAGATGCTTGGAAAGCAAGAACCTTCTTGTTCTTATCTTCATTATCCTTTTTCCGATCTTCAAGTTGCACCTCGTATGCCATCAAATTCCCTATCAAATTTTCTACTGTCAATGTGGAGAGGTCGTTGGCTTCCTCTATTGCGGTAGTCTTCTTTTCCCAATCCGAAGTAAGAGCCCGGAGGATTTTCCTAACCATCTCCACTTGTGTATAGTCCTTTCCTAACGCAATTAGGGAGTTGATGATGTCGGTGAACCTTGTGAACATTTCACTAATTGTCTCATTGTCTTTCATCTTGAACATTTCAAACCTGTGCACTAAAACAGAAATTTTTGAGTCTTTAACCTTAGAAGTTCCTTCGTGGGTTACCTCAAGTGTGTGCCAGATTTGATTTGCGGTATTGGAAGTAGACACGCGGTTGAATTCATTCTTATCCATTGCGCAAAACAATGCATTCATTGCCTTAGCGTCAAGATTCACATTTGTCCTTTCCACCAACGTCCATTCAGAGTATGGAGTAGTAGGCTTGTTGTAATCAGACTCCACTATGTTCCAGAGATCGAATCCTATCGATTGAAGGTAGATCTTCATCCTACACTTCCAGTAGTTGTAGTTAGAACCATCGAAAAGTGGTGGTCTTTGAGTAGAATGTCCTTCCTTGGACTGTGATGTAGATGATGTAGCCATTGTTATCCTTGATCAACCTGCTCTGATACTAATTGAAGGATCGCTGCAATGGTACTCAAACACTAGAAGGGGGGGTTGAATAGTGTTTATGAAATTTAATGCGGAAACTTTAAATTTCAATAAAATAATATCACAAAGAGTAAGAAAGATCAAACCAATGTGTAGACAAACACAGAAAATTGCATACGCAAACATAAGGATTTATACTGGTTCGGTCCTCCAGACCTACATCCAGTCCCCAAGCCTTGCTTGAGATTTCTCCACTATTTCTACTTGCAAAAACCGCAAGTACTTGCAACCCGCAAGCAAACAGTACAACCTTGACAATCTTCAATTGCCAATGCCACAACAATCTCTTCTTTCAAGTGATTATCAAACTGAAACAAAATGGTACAACTCTTTCTCTTCCTATAAGCCTTGATGTGTAGATGTGAGTGACTTACAATAGGCTATAGGAATGGTTTTTGTTCTAGAGTGATGTAACTTTTATCAAGAACAAAACTGAAGTTTTCATGCAGTTTTTCTCTTCAAAGGAAAGGAATCTTATTCTTTAACTTCAGAACTTAACACCTATTTATAGGCACAAGTTTAGTTCAAATTATTTCAAAAATAACTGCCAAAACGTTCATAAAACGTTCAAATCATTTTTAAAAAAATGACAGTTAGAAATGACTGTATGGTCGACCAGATTGAGGCCTGGTCGACCAGACAGGCTTCCTAGAATTTTTCTGTCCAAGTCTGGAGCCTCTGGTCGACCAGGTCTATATCTGGTCGACCAGACAGAGATTTTTCTGAATCTCTGTTTCTGGTTCAGTTATATCTGGTCGACCAGATATTTCTTTAGTCGGCCAGAAACTATGTTATACATAGTTTCAATAATTTAATAAGTTATTCATTTGTTGATTATACTTAGGATTATACTTAGAATATTTTCTATGATCTTCTAAGTGAGTAGTGTGTGTTGTGTGTGTGTGATCAAGGCTTGTACAAAGATTCTAAAAGAAAAGACAGAATTACATCTTTTGAATTTCATCTTTTGATCTTTGAAATCTTGTCTTTGAAATAGCCTTAATAACTTGATTGTTGCTTTGAGATGTATATCTTGAATCTGCAGTAAAATATGTTAGATAAACAATGATTTGTTATCATCAAAATACAAGAGATATTGTAACATCAACCATGTTCCTAACAAAATTCATATGCAATTTATTAATAGTTATTTGTGAACTTGTCCCTTTTGTTCATTGTTATTGTCCACATTTTTCAATATAATATTGTTTATCAAAACAACCTAAGGTTAGGTTGTTTATATTTTCTATAATGTATTATTCTAATTTGAATTAAAATATTGATGGCTACTGGTGTAGTGACATGAATACATTAACATAGGTCTCATGGTCATCTACATTCATGATTACTCAGATTAATTTAAGGCTTGCGCCAAGAATAGTTAAAAATAGTATCTGATGGTTGTTTATCTGTTGGTAGTCAAAATGTTTTTTCTATTTGTCCTTTTTAGAAGGTTAAGATGAAGAAATGGAAAAGAAGGAATCTTTTGACGTTGAAGTCAATAAATGTTTCAAGTAATTAATGAATTATCTAATTTAGTTGACATGTTTATTTGTTATCTAAATTTTACATATCTTATAGTTTAGATGGTATAATATACATTAAAAAATTACAGTGCGTACATATAAAGGTGTGAATTTGCACATAATTTAATTAAAATAAAATAGTTAAGGCATAATAATAGAAAGGCACCCTGTATTATAGTTGATATAGGGATAGTCCATTACAGTTCTATTCTTACGGTTAGACGCCCTTACTATTTGTCAAATGTGGGTAGAGCTTGATTGAAACTTTTTACTATAGTCAATTACTCTCAAGAGTTATATTTGATAAATGATTAATTAATTCTCATCAATTAATAATTTGAATCAGAGAAAATAGAAATATAGCATCATGTATATATCAGTGCCCCTCTTGAAATTTACTTTCTATGGTTGTTGAAATATCCATCGTGCTGTAAATATGGATGATACATATTGTCTACGTCTAGACCGTTTATAAAGTATTTATCATATTTATTTTATAGACAAAAGAATTTATCTTGTTTTTGTATTGAAAAAAAATGTTATTATTTTGAGATAAGAATTTAGGTTATGTACGAAGTTATGAAGTAAGAAACAGATTAAAACAAACTAATATCAGATCATATTATATTATATTATACTTAAACCATATACTAAAACATTTGGATGATTAATTTTAGATTAGCAGTAGTCAATTATACAGTGTCTTAGAAACAATACAATGGGAAACATAATTATTTTCAGCTGAAATCACAACTCCTAAGCTCTTTAGAAAGCTTTGTCCTATCATTTTCAGCAATGACCATCTCAAGGCCATCATGTCTCCACGTTACCTAAACCTTTCTTGGTGAAAAATGTGTAAAGAAACTCATAAATCGAAGTGCTGGAGTAAGAATCCGAGAACTTGAGCAGAATATCTATTTCTTCTTCATCTTTCTTCTATCTAATGGTTGGTTCTAATTTTTGTCAATCTATTCGACCTTCTTCACACAGGGTAATTTCTATTCCTTGTGTTTGATTAAACGTAAAAACACTGGTTTATTAAATTTTGTAAATATTTAGGCAGTTGCTCTGTACATATTGGAACAATGGATGAAAAGCTTAGAATGAGAAGAAATTTGAGGTAGTAGAGATCTTCCTTCTTAACTGCTATTCAAATGGCTATAAGAGGTATCGACTTTGCATGAAAATTATCTCAAGGAAAGAATTTCTTGCATAAGTTAAAATGAAAGCTTGATCAGGTTGAATTTTATTTTGAGGGAAAAATTACCATTTAGTGATCAACTCTGGTAAGTTTTGAATTAGTGTATTTTAATTACTTTTTGTTGTTTCTATGTCACAATCTTGGAACATGGTCAATTTTTGAAAGACGTATTTTTAGAGTAAAAATACTTATATTAATTATCTTATCTTTATAGTCTTTTTATGGATTCAGATTATTACAGAATTGTTCTCAATTTTTAGATATCCTAATAAGCTATATACATACTCTAATGCAAATGGTAATTTATTCACACAAATGTAGTTAAATGAATTAATCTACATGCGAATAAATTACGACACATATAGTTAAATGAATTAATCTTATAAATAAAATTAAGTTCTGAGTACTCTATATTTTTTATGAACTTTATGAGTTTAATGTTATAAGTCGATGTTTTTCTTCTCTTACAATTCTATTGAATGGATGCAAAAATTTGGTGAAATCTATAAATAAAATTACGGATATATAAATTGCCTATAAGTTGCTCAGTATTAAGGAATAGAAGCATGTCAAAGTTGTAGTGCGTCAAAAAAGAGGGAGTAGTTTCTCACTTTAATTAGTAAGGTCAATGATTTGTGATTCCGACGAATTCAAATATGTAGGTAATTATTTCAATAATTTAAGGTTATTGCAGTAGATTACAATTAATTATCAAATTAGGCAACATAATTATGAAGATTGTTATCTGTTATTTTGTCAATTAGTTTCGGAGACGAAGGTGCTATGAAAGAAGCTGTGAAAAAACTAATATCCACTAAGCTGCGACTGTAGTTTAAGAGATCTCGCATTTCACTCATAAAAACGATTATTATGAAATCCTTCATGATTAGAACTTTCTATCAGTGTTTGTACTATATAAGGGAATAGCTTAGCTAAATCCAATGTCAAAGCATCATCAATTGCTATAGGTTGCAACATCCTGTGTATGTACTATTAGTGAAACTTGTAATCGCGAATAAAATTGTATCGATATCATCATGATAACATATATTATTCAGTTTTAACACGTAAACTGAATATGCATAGTCTATATGCAATATATGTATAGACGGCCTCAAAACATAATTAGGTGCATGCATGTAAAAATGACATACAATAAGTACCTTTTATGTTAGCGTGATTGATGTCCACCCACAAATGTTCAATGTCCCAACGACGATGTTGTAGAATAGAAATGTGTCAATTTTTAATATTCAAATACTAATGTTAATAAATTAGCCTAATTTTATCTTTTAGGTAAATATTGGTCATAATTTGTGAATTCTGAATTGCCAAAGTTATAGAATGGTAAGTGTTTAGCACCACAAAAAGAAAACCTTAATTTGTTATATTTTTGGAATTGATTTGATTAGAAATATATCTATTTTTAATGCTCAAATACTAATATTAACTAATTAGACCAAAAATTGATCTTTTATGTAAATTTTTATTATACTTTGCGAATTTAGATTTATGAAAGCTATAGAATGTTAAGCGTTTATCATAAAAAAACAATCCCTTTGGAATTGATTTGCTTAGAAAGTATCTACTTCTGTCTACTCAATAAAAATACAATGAACACTTTTTTTGAATTATTAAAGAAAATATTCATCAATAATGTTCATTTAATGCATAGCAAATAAGTTGAAATGAGGGGTATAGTAAAAATAATAAATTATTGTAAGCAATAAAAACTTACCAAACGAAATTGATTTGATGAAGCTTCCAAGGTATTAATTCTTCAAAGTTAAAATACTGCATAAAGAATCATAGAAAAGAATTAGTAAGGGGGTGTTTGTTTCAAAAAAAATTTGGCATTTGGGTGATATTTCAAATTCCAGGATCAAAAAGTGGGTTTTTTAGGTTTTAGAATTCCATAAAACTTGTTTGTTTCAAAACAAATTTTAGAATATCAAATCCCCAAATAATAATCGGTCTTGCGGCGAAGCATACAAGTCAACAAATCGGTCAAACACGCGAAAAGAGAAAATCTCGGAAGAAAGGGAACATAAAAGAATGAGTCGGCAAAACTGCGCGAGCGCAGGACGGAATAAACCGACCCGCGCAAGCGCGGGACGGATCAATCCGACCTGCACAAGTGCAGGTTGGATTGATCCGACCCGCACAAGTGCAGGTCGGATTGATCCGACCCGCACAAGCGCAGGTCGGATCTGATCCGACCCGCGCAAGCGCAGGTCGGACTGATCCGACCCGCGCAAGCGCAGTACGGAACCCGAAACACGTTTTGACGGTTTTGATGCTGTTTTTTGCAGGATTTATCTATTCCAGGGGTTTCTATCTGACTTGATATCATCCCCAAACGTGGTTAGGCTGTTGTTAACTGAAGATAGAGCCAAATCACTTGTTCTCATCCAAATAACCACTTCCGAAGCCCTATAAATACAAGCCTAGGGCCTCCTTTTAGCGGGGACGAATATTTATCAAGACGTGGAGGTGCTGCTGGATTGAGGAGTCAAGGAGCACGAATTTCAGCGAAGGCAAATCAGATCCCGGCGAACTTCAGCATAAAGAAGGGACGTCGGGCCGTCAAGGAGCACGAATTTCAACTACGTATATATAAATGTTATCAATTAAACTCTATTATCAAAATTTTGAGAATGCTATTCAAGAGGAATAGTTTCTAAGAAAAACTATTCTCTCTAAAACATATTTTTTTATATTAATATAAATGCAACTATTATATATAAAGCTGAACTAATTTTCAAGAGAACTACATCTTTTGCCTGTTTTTCTTGAATCAGATTACATTTGCATCTAAAGCCTAGAAAGCAAGATGTAAAAAATAATTGTGATACGCGAATACTTTAAGGTAATAGCAAAATAGACCAATATCATAATGTATCATTTATGTTGATAAATTCTCAAGCTAATAAGAAAAGTAGACATTTATAGAAATAAATAATTAGTTTCTTGAGAAGCTCTTAAAAAAATCTTAAAAGTACTTGATGTGGAACCATAAAATTCTATCCATCATAAATTCATGTTGGGTATAATAGCTGAAATCGATGGATCCCAACCAAATTCTTTCTGTTTATAGGAACTAGAAAATGAAGGAAAATTTGAGGTCAACGTGGGGAAAGTTGTTACCTTGATTTTTAGATAGAGAAGCCATACGAGCGATATGACAACAGTGATTTGAATTTCAAAATTTTAGCAGAGATTCAAAATTCAAACTATGTTTCTTTATTCTTATTTGTGAGGGAAATATGTCAGTGAAAGTAAGCAGGCTCCACAATCAATTACTGTAGTATGAATAGTGATTTTTGGATCATCCCTTTTGTATAGAGGAATAGATTGAATGCAAGAGAATAAGCGTACAATGCGTTTTTAAAAAGCGTACAATGTGTTTTTAGTGCCTAAATTAGGTCAAAAAATTTAGGACAAATTTTTGTTTTAGACCTCTTTGAAAAAATATTTATAAAAATCAACTTATTTTGAAAATACTCACCAATTTTGACCCAGTTTTAGCCAGTTGGCTGAAACTAGGTCGAAATTGACGAAAAATATTTAAAAACTTCACGAGATTTGAAATCCCATAAAGTTTAAGCCATTTGTTAACGACATGATTAATGGGGCAAAATCTTCATGGGATTTAAAATTCCGTGGAGTTGGGGCAGGGCCTATATAAGGCCCACGAGATAAGAAAACGCGTTACCCGACTGACTATTTCACCTCACTCTCTCTCTCTCTCTTGGCTCATTCACCATCAAACCTTAGAACTTTATACTGTCTTACCCCACCACTACCACTATCGCCGCCGCCGCTTTTTTCATCGGCGATTGTCGATCTCGCCGCAGTCATTGCTAGAGTTCACCAGAAATTAGGGCATCGACAAATTTTAAGTAAAATCTTTAAAAAATTTTATTTTTTTACACATTCTCACTATTTCATGCTAATAACTTGTTTAAATTTAGATTTTGAAATAATTATGAATTTTGTGAAGAAAAATTAAAAAAATTATGTATGAAGTTAGAGGGAAAATTATAAAAGTTAGTGTATTATAAAGGTTTGACATTTGGTTAAAATTATGGATGTCTGAAATTGATATTAGAGGATTCAATGGTAAATAATATTTTTTGTGTTTTGTGTAATATTGATATTTGGATTTTTTTACTCTTCAGAGGTAACGATGAACGATCAAATCATAATTCTTTGTTCATATGATGGAAATATTACCTATCTCGAGAATAATATGCTCGTATATGAAGGAGGTATGACGAAGACGTTGTTTATATCAAAATCATGTACATTCGATGAATTGGTTAATGACTTACACAAACTTACATAAACCAATCCACATGAGTATCACCTCAATGCTATTTGCAATTATCTTATTATGGGGAACAGAAAAAGCAACATTCAAATCTCAAGTGACTACGATATGGTTCTTATTGCAATATTGCATGATGAGAAGCGTTTGGTGGAATTATTTATTGAAAAGTTTTACAGAATTTTGGGCAAATATGTGAATCACGATGGAGTATACTCTCGCATATTGGAGGATCTTAAAGTTGACTCTGTCGGCTTTTTATCTCCATAACAAGATATAGGATGGACGCAGTCACAATACTTGAGCAGTCCTTCGCTTGTGGTCACTTCAAATGCCTTCTATGATAGCGCTCCCCATCAAGATATAATGCCTTCTACAGGAGTGACGATAGAATATGATAATGCAAGTGTCAAATCCGAAGATGATAACAAATAGGATGTCTTACAAATCAATAGCATGATGTGTTTGATAGATCGTGATGAAGGGGACAACCAATATATTGACATGTGTTACTCTAACAATGAGTATGTCGTGTTAGAGGATCCGCCGCCCGATGAACTTCATGGAGAAGAATGGATTGATAACTCCACAATGGAAAGTATTCCAATTAGCACTAATGTAGTTGATGATACATAAGGCGAGGACTTTTCATTCAGAAAGGGCAATCTATTTGAAAGCAAGGAGAAATTAATTCATGCGCTTCGTTTGTGGGACATCCAAAAAAAATGTTAAGTTTAGGCAGACAAAAAGCAATGCAACAAGCTATAATATACTTTATCTTTATTGCAGAGGTGGCGAAGAAGAAGATAGTGGTGGGCACCACGACGGAAATGCAAAATGCCCTTGGAAGCTTAATTCACATTTTGGTGTAAGAGTAGGCGGACAATTTAAAATAACACACTACAACATACTTCACACTTGTAGCATGCTGGTGGATTCGACACTTCTCAGCCTCATACACAACTAGATACTCAGATCATTGTGGCTCATCAACATGGACAGAGGGGTCGGAGATGGGAGTAGAGGTGTGGGGGTAGGGTGAAGGGAAGGGGTAAGAGAGGGAGAGGAATGAGAGGAGGACTTCTGGGATTTATGTGAAATTTTAATAGTATGATTATGAATTTTCAAGAACGATATGGTTAGATTGTTCAAATTTATTACTTTTGTGGATCGATTATTGTTTATATATGTGATTTTCGTGTGTATTGTTTGATTCATGGTTGAATTTTATGAATATTGTTGTAATTCAGTATATATCTGCAAATTTAATATTTATGGTTGGATTTTGATGTATATTGTTGTGAATGAGGCAATGATAATCATATTTTTATTACAATTTTATATTCTCATTATCTATTTTACATTAATAAATATACCTTTAATAATTGTTGTTAGATTAGTTTGCACATAAATGAATAAAAATATAAATAAATATCATTAAATGTAAAAACCCCTCAAAATCTCTCTCTCTCTCTCTCTCTCTCTCTCTCTTTTTGTAGCATTTTAGAAGCCCATGAAGCAAAAGTCAAAGAGGAAAATGATTGAAGAGTTGGAAGCCCAAAGAGCATGAAGCCCATCAAGCAAATGATGGTCCAAAAGAAAAAGAAAAAAATGAATCCCACATTCCCATTCCCATGTGATCTCCAGCATATCACATTGAAGCAAAAAGCCAAAAAAAAATTTGGTCAATGAAGCTCTCAAGGACCGGACTGCTGGACTTGGATGCAAGGATTGGGCCGGACATGATTTTCATTTTCTCTTGAAAATCAAATGAAGCAATTGGGCCGGTGGACTGCTGCAGTTTTAAAGCTTTGAGTTTCAAATGCCAATGGACCATGAAATCACTTGAATGGGCCGAAAATCAAATGCCAATGGACCATTGATTGCTGCAAACTTCATGGACCGGAACTGCTGCATTTTTTCTCAAATAAATCATATGCATGGACCGGACTTGGATGCAACTTGATTTTCATTTATTTTTGAAAATCATATGGTCCTCCTATGTTGGGCTAGAGAAGAACAAAAAGCAAATTCAAAGGTGAAGATTGCTTTGCTTGGGGCTCAAGACAAATCCAATAGCTCATATTCATTGATGATTACTATAAATAGGGGTAGAGAGTGAGGGGTTAAGGGTGTGAAAAATTTTGTAACTCCTTTTGGAGAGGAGGTCTACTCTTAATTGAAAAGGCCTTCTAAAAACTATAACTTTAGTTGCAATTAATAATAATAATTTTTCTCCTCTTTAAATTTGTTCTTTCTCCTCTTTGTTGAATGATGAGGATGGAGATGAAGAGAAAATTGAAGATTTGTATTTCTTTTCTCTTTTATTTCTTTTTAGTAATTTCTTTATTATTGCTTATTAGTTAGATTTAAATCCATGCTTGTAGTATAGATTTATTTTGTCTTTTTATTTATTTTTTGCACTTTAATTTGTAGAGTAGATTTATTTTTCTTGCATTTAATTTCTGCAATTTATTTTGTAGTTTAGATTTTTATTTTCTTTGTAATTAGATTTATTTCTTGTTCATAGTTTAGATTTTTCTTTTCTTTTTAATTTTGTAATTAGTCTTCTTTTTCTTGTTTTTATTTCTTAAGATGTGAATTTAATTCTTGTAGGAATCTTAGAATTGTATGAAACTAGTCTAATTTCTTTTATATTGTATGAATTATTCTCTTGTACTTAAAATGTTCATGTTTAGGATAATCAACTAGAGAACTAATCGGTAGAAGAAGAATTTGATAATCTATGCTTATCTTAAATGGTTTGATAGGTTATGCTTATGAATTCTAGGATTATTATCATGTTGTTGTTCTTATCATGAATAGTAATTTTAACTTAGATGATAATTTGATAGGTTACACTTTCCTTAAATGGTTTGATAATCTATGCTTAATAAATCTAAGTTGAAATATGATAAAAAGAGAATAGTTTGTATTTTGTAATTAAAAGTGGTTAGTGGATTATATTCTAGATTTCTTACCTCTTTTGAATCCTCCATCTTGACTTTCTTAAATTTTCTTTTCATTCTTGGTTTATTTCTTGATTTTATTCATTCTTCTTTCTTGCCTTGTGATTTCTTTTATTCTTTGATTCTTTCTTCTCTAAAATTCAATTTATTACCTCTTGCATATAAATCAAAACAACCACCATCACAATCACACTTATTCTTTATTCCTAATTGTCACCCACAAAACATAAGAACCATTTCTAATAATCTCTTAAAATCACCTTCCTCGTGGGATCGATATTTTTTATACTATAACTTGATAAATTGTGCACTTGCAATTTTGGTACATAATTATTTTTTATACTAGCAACCTCTAGTACTATCCTTACCTGGCTAACTACCAGGGTAAAACTTTGATCTTTTCATTGTAGGAGTTTTTGGTTAAGAGCTGGTCTAGTGGAGTTAGGCTAAACCCTAGAATTAGAATTGATTGAAAAGTGATTGCTTTGATTTGTTTTAGTTAGGATTTTTCTTTTTCTTTATCTTCTCATAAAAAACTAATTTTCTTTATTTCCTTTACAAAAAAATTGTTTTGGTGTATGCAAATTTAGGTTCGGGATAATTTTCATCGCTTAATCCGTGTTGAACCAATCCAAGAAATGACAAATCAACTAGTTCTTCAGGATATATGTTACCCTACCAGAAATGTAATTCCATCTTGCATAAGACTCCCCGAAGTAAATGGAGTAAATTTCGAGCTGAGACCGCATTTCATAAACATGCTTCCCAAATTCCTAGGTAATGAAACAGAAGATGCATATATATATATTTATCTCGAAATTTGAGGAAGTATGTATTATGATTAAAATGAGGGAATTAACTGAAGATGCGATTAAGCTTAGATTTATTCCATTTGCTCTTAAGGACAAAGCTAAAAAATTGTTGTACAGCTTACCGATAAATTCCATCTCAACTTGGGAGGAATTTGTCACCATTTTTCTCAAGAAATTTTTTCCTATTCACAAAACGGTAAAGCTTAGGAACAACATTCAAAACTTTAAAATTGTCCCGGGAGAGCCATTCTAGAAATATTTCGACCGATTTAAAGATCTTTTAATCCAATGTCCTCATCATGGTCTAGAAAAATGGCGATTGTGCCAAGTCATATATGAAGGATTGGACTATTCTTCAAAAATATCTTTAGAATCGATGTGTGAGGGAGATTTTATGAGGAAAAACGCAGATGAAGCTTGGGAATTTCTAGAGAGTTTATCCGAGAAAACAATGTAGTGGGAAAACTGTGATTTCCTAATCTAAGTCTAGTGGTTTTTCCTTGGAGTCAAACATTGCGTCTGAAGCGAAGATGGCGATGATTCTACGGAGGTTAGAAGCCTTAGAAGTTAAGGAACGAGCTCCGGCTCAAATCAATCATATTTCTGCCCCGGGATGTCATAACTGTTAGTCTTCTACCCATGTTTCAGAGGAATGCCCTCTCCTAGAAAATAACCACGCTTTGGAACAGATGAACGCTGCATTTCAGCGCCCTAGAAATGATCTATTTTCTCCAACCTACAATCCAGGTTGGATAAATCATCCCAATTTTGCTTGGAACCAAGGAAATTCTCATGGAAACCAAAACTTCATTCCCGCATCGAACCAACAATTCCCTAGGGGAAACACTGTCCCATTCAATACGCCGAACAATTTTTCTAACCCACCTTTTCCAAACCAACATCCTAATCCTCACCAGCCCACAAATCAATCAAATTCTGATCATGACAAACGTTTGAGTGTCTTAGAAAAGGGTTTAAAAGCTATGATCAAAGCCAACATGTTGACCCAGTCATCCACAACTCTAAATTCCTTCATGCAAACAACCGGTCAAGTGCTCAACTCGAACACTCAAGCCATAGCCCGGTTAGAAACCCAACTTGGGCAACTAGCCGCTGCCGTGAGTGAAAGAGAAAAAGAAAAATTTCCAAATCAACCTGTTGCAAACCCTAAAGACACTGGATCCAGTTCCAACAATCCAGCCCAATTGAATGCAATTCACACTCTGAAATCAGGAAAACAAGTAGACAATCAAGTTAGAATGCCACCAGATCAAACCCCTTCTCTCATTCAACACACTCCTTCCGATGAAGAAATTCCTTCCGATGACCAAAACGTTGAACTTGAGATTGAGCCTGATCTAGATAGGTATAGACCCGTTGCCCCCTTTCCAGATAGACTCAAACCTAGGAAAAACTCCCCGCAGGTTAAGAAAATCCTAGAAACATTTAAACAGGTCAAGATCAACATCCCTCTCCTAGATGCAATCGAACAAATCCCCTCTTATGCAAAGTTCTTGAAGGACTTATGCACTAAGAAAAGAACCACCAATGTCCCCAAGAAAGTCTTCTTAGCTACCAACCTTTTCGAAACCCATGCCATTGAAATACAAGGACCCTGGTTGTCCCACAATTCCATGCGTCATAGGTAACACTCACATTGATAAGGCACTTCTAGACTTGGGAGCCAGCGTCAACCTCCTTCCGTATTCGGTCTATCAACAGCTAGGTGTAGGAGAACTTAAACCGACAAGATGCACTCTACAGTTAGCTAATAGATCTGTAAAAATTCCCAAAGGAGAGGTAGAGGATGTTCTGATCAAAGTTAGAGAGTTTATTTTCCCTGTTGATTTATTATCTTGGAAACACAGCCCGTTTCCAATCTCAAAAGTCAAATCCCCGTCATTCTAGGAAGACCGTTCTTAGCCACCTCAAATGCTTTGATAAATTGTAGAACCGGTCATATGAAACTATCTTTTGGGAATATGACTGTTGACCTTAATATTTTCAACTTAGGGAGATAACCTAGTGATTCATCTGATGAACACACGGAAGTGAATTTCATTCAAGGAATATCTAGTGAACAACAAGAGGGAGAGTGTGAGTCTGATACAAATGCATCTGATTTAATGATTGAGGAGCTTTCTGATGATGAACTTGAGATAGAACCGCTGGTCAATCATGTTTTTACTGTTGGCTGGCAACGAGAACCTTTAGAGATAGAACCCCGAGTCCAGCTCCGTCCATCTGTGGAGGAACCCCCTAAGTTAGAGCTCAAACATCTACCCAAAAATCTAAAGTATGCCTACTTAGGGGAGAACGAGTCTTTACCGGTTATCATTTCTTCTGAGTTGACTAACGGTCAAAAGGAAGCTCTCTTAGCTGTTTTAAGAGAGAATAGGGAAGCCATTGGATGGACCATGGCTGATATCAAAGGGATTAGTCCAACCATTGTTCAACACCGAATCCATTTGATAGATGATGCCAAACCTACTAGAGATGCTCAACGTAGGTTAAACCCAGTGATGAAAGAAGCCGTTAGGAAAGTCATTCTGAAATGTCTCGATCAAGGGATCATTTATCCCATTTCTGATAGTTCATGGGTGAGTCTAGTCAAAGTTGTTCTAAAGAAATCTGGGATCACTGTGATAAAAAATGAGGCTAATGAGCTGATTCCCACTCGAATCCAAACTGGATGGAAAGTTTGTATTGACTACAGAAAAATCAACTTAGCCACTCGGAAATATCACTTCTTTCTTCCTTTCATTGACCAAATGTTAGAGCGTTTAGCAGGACACGAGTTCTATTGTTTCCTGGATGGATATTCATGTTACAATCAAATCCCTATCGCTCCCGAAGACCAGGAGAAAACCACATTCACTTGCCCGTATGGAACATTCGCATCCGACGCATGCCTTTTGGCCTATGCAATGCACCAGCCACATTCCAACGTTGCATGATCAGTATTTTTTCCGACATGGTAGAGCGATTTCTCAAAATTTTCATGGATGACTTTTCTATTTTTGGTGACATATTTTCCCAATATTTGCATCATCTTAAACTGGTCCTAGAACGGTGTAGGGAGAAAAATCTGACTCTCAATTGGGAGAAATGTCATTTCATGGTCAAACAAGGCATTGTCTTAGGACATGTAGTTTCGAATAGGGGAATCGAAGTGGACAAAGCTAAGGTAGATCTCATTTCTAATCTCCCTCCTCCCAAAACTGTCAAAGATGTCAGATCATTTCTTGGTCATGCTGGTTTTTACCGACGTTTCATCAAGGATTTCAGCAAGATTGCTAGACCCTTGACCAATCTCTTAGCTAAGGATACATCATTTGTTTTCTCTCCCGACTGCCTCAAAGCTTTTGAATATCTGAAAAAGGAGCTAACCACAGCTCCTATCATTTATGCACCGGACTAGACCTTACCCTTCGAACTGATGTGTGATGCATCTGATTTTGCGATCGGTGTTGTTTTAGGACAACGGTTTGATGGTAAACCGCATGTGATCTACTACGTCAGTAGGACTCTGAATAATGCCCAGCAAAATTACTCTGTCACAGAGAAAGAGTTTTTAGCTGTAGTCTTTGCCTTAGAAAAATTCAGGTCCTACCTCATCGGTTCCTTAACCAAAGTTTTCACAGATCATGCCGCACTAAAGTATTTTTTGACCAAAAAGGATGCTAAAGCACGGCTCATTAGATAGATTATCCTTCTTCAAGAGTTTGACATTCAAATTCTTAACAGAAGGGGAACAGAGAACCCCGTAGCAGATCACCTCTCTCGACTCCCAAATGCACCAACATCAACCGTTCCGATCAATGAACATTTCCCAGATGAACAACTCCTAGAAATCCAATCTGTTCCATGGTTCGCTGACATTGTGAACTACATAGTCATGAACCAGATCCCTTCTTATTGGTCCAAACAGGATAGATCCCGTTTTCTCTCCCAAGTAAAATACTTTTACCGGGATGATCTATATCTGTTCAAATACTGTCATGATCAGATCTTTAGGAGGTGTGTTCCCACTGACAAAACTAGGAGTGTTCTATCCTTTTGTAATGAACAAGCATGTGGGGGTCACTTTGGTCCGAGAAAAACAGCTGAGAAAGTTCTCCAATCTGGGCTATATTGGCCCACTCTCTTCAAGGATTCATTCGAGTTTTGCAAAACATGTAACCGCTGTCAGCTTTTAGGGAAGGTCACTAGAAGAAATATGATATCCCTACAACCCATCTTATCCATTGAACTTTTTGATCTGTGGGGTATCGATTTTATGGGACCATTTTCGAATTCCTTTGGAAATGTCTACATTCTAGTAGCTGTTGAATACATATTAAAATGGGTTGAGGCGGTAGCTTGCAAAACTAATGACAACAAGGTCGTTGTTAACTTTTTGAAAGAGAATACTTTTGTCAGGTTTGGAGTACCTCGAGCAATCATCAGTGATAACGGTACACATTTATGTAACCGTTCTTTCGAAGCTTTGATGAGGAAATATTCAATCACACACAAATTGTCAACTCCTTATCACCCCCAAACCAGTGGACAAGTAGAGGTCACAAACAGGCAGATCAAACAAATCTTAGAAAAAATAGTTAATCATAACAGAAAAGATTGGTCTGTAAAATTGTGTGATTCTCTGTGGGCGTATAGAACAGCTTTTAAGGCCAATTTGGGGATGTCACCATACAGACTGGTATTTGGGAAAGCTTGTCACCTACAAGTAGAGTTGGAACATCGAGCAATGTGGGTAATAAAATAGTTAAATTTTGACTCAGACTCAGCAGGTAAGAACAGATTGCTCCAAATAAATGAGTTGAAAGAAATTAGAAATGATGCATACATAAACTCAAAAATTTACAAAGAGAAAACAAAGATTTTTCATGACAAATCAATTTTGCGAAAAAAGTTCTCTCCAGGACAGAAAGTTTTATTGTACAATTCAAAATTGCATCTTTTTTCTAGAAAATTAAGATGAAGATGGACAGGTCCATTTTTTGTCAAACAGGTTTTTTCACATGGAGTTGTCGAGATAGAAAATCCTAAAAATGGTAATATTTTTAAAATAAATGGTCAACGTCTAAAACCATTTTTAGAATTTTCTACGCTCGGAGAGGAAGAAGTGTTGGTTCTTCATAAACCTCATTATCTATAAAAATATATATATAATAATAATAATTACTTATAATTTTCCTCTTATTTGATTTCTTCATCCTCATACTAACAGTAATTACAGATCATTATCATCATTGTCAACCGAACAAATGTAAGTTCTTCATTTTTATCTGCTTTACTTTGTGCTTCAGCGAATTTGCATTGAGGACAATGCAAAATTTAGGTGTGGGAGTGAGAAATATATATATTTTCCTCTTTATTTTACCTTTTTAGTTATATTTTTCTTTCTTTTTGTTAAAAAAAATTTATAAAAATATTGTCACTTGCCAAATTAATAGAGTTAAGTAATAATTGATCAAATTGATAGATTTTAAATTTTCTAATTCTTAGTTAGTGACATATTCAAGTTCACCTTTTATGATAAATCCAAATAAAATTCTTAAGAAATGATTTTTCAACTAGTATACTTTACTTAAGTCTTACCTTAGATTTTTAATTAAAAATAATGAAATTTTTGCATGCTTAACTTAAAGTCGAAAATATTTTTTTAAGTTATCTTGATTTACACATTTTTTTAAAAGACTATATATATTTAAAAAAACTAACCTTATAAAAGAAGAGTGCGAAAAATGGGCACCACAAAAAAAAAATTTAATTCAAGATGATTCCATCTTATAAAGCCTAAGTTGATTGAGTAATTAAGCCCAAGGAGTATCTCTATACTTAATGACCTAAGCCTAATTGGGTTGGGTTTCATTGGCCTAAAACTCGTTAAATGGTCACTTAGAAAGCCCGTTAAAATAGAAAACAATCACCAAGAATTAGAGAGTGAAATATATATATATATATATTCATTGTTTATATATATATATTGTTGTTTTGTATATATGGTCTTGAAAAACAATTTTTGATCAAGAGACTTGAAAGTTATTTAAAACAAAGAGTTGGCATGTTCTTTTCAAAACTTTTTAATTAAATTTCTAAGATTTGACTTGGTTTTGTATTGCTATAATGAAAAAGATTTTCTAGGGGATTTACATTGGAGTTATATATAAAAACGTTTTCTTGATTATTAACTAGCTTCAATTAGAATGTTTAAATATATCAAGGAAAATATGTTATTTACTGACTTATTTAACTTGGCAAGTTGACCGAATTTTGTGGGTATATTCACTGCAAACCCTCACGAGACTACAACTCATCCACTAGGGTAACCTACGGGTTTAAAGGCTTGTTGTATGCACTAAATACAACCGTGATTTCTGCGAAAGTGAGTTAGGATTTTTTTTTTATTTTCTTTGCTAGAGGACTAGCAAATGTTTAGGTGTGGGGATATTTGATAATCATATTTTTATTATAATTTTATATCCTCATTATCTATTTTACATTAATAAATATACCATTAATAATTTTTGTTAGATTAGTTTGCACATAAATGAATGGAAATATAAATAAATATTATTAAATGTAAAAACCCCTCAAAATCTCTCTCTCTCTCTCTCTCTGTATGTTGGAAAAATTGCAATGAAAAGAACAAAAGAAAATTGACTTGTATTTCTTTGATTCCGATTACAATTCGATTACAAAAGAGAAGAAAACGAATTTGGTTCTCTCCTTTGTTTAAAACTGGGTTCTTCAAGGTAGCGATGGAGTGCCTCCTTCGATTGTTCGCGTCGAATTTGCTCTCCGTTGACGATCCGACCGTCTTTTATCTCGTGGGAACGATGAACTTCTGTGAAAGTCTGATGGGTAACTTTGAATGAGTTTAAGAACTCTGAACGAGTTAGAACTCTGTGAATAGAGTTATTATAACCGAAAATTCGGTTAATGACCAAGCAGATATTCTGTTGTTGAAGAATCCTTTCGGTTTTGATCTTCTGGACTTGATTCAAAAATCCTATCTCCAAGGATTTTTGTCTCTCTCCTGCCTCCCTGTGCAGTTAAGATCCTGAAGAACTAATTTGCTACTTCTCCGTACCAAAAAGCCAGCCCTTAACTCAGTTGAGTTTGTTGAGTTTTTATAGGTGGATAAGAGATTATAACTGCCCTCTAAATCCGCTCCTAAGTGGGCGTGATTTCCTCAGATCGTGGGAAAACAGTTTTGAAACCGTTCGACTCGTATTTGAACAAGTCAAACACCCAATCTGGCGTTCAGAACCCAACGTCGCCTCTTAGAATTGAGACGCGAGGTTGGGTGTTGGCTGAACACCAATGAACGCGAGGGTCGGTCGCGTTTTGGCTTGTTGCCGCTTGGAAACGCGGGGGTCGGTGTTGGCTGAACCTCCCGAACGCGAGGGTCGCTCGCGTTTGGCTTGTTATAGCTTGGAAACGCGGGGGTCGCCTGCATTTCCAAAATTGTAACGCGGGGATGACTTCTGCATTTTAGAAGGGGTTAGTTGATTTGTAACCTCTTCTACAGAGCGTTGTAAGGACCGTTGTTCAGTAATCCTAGCTTTAGTTGTTGTGGAATGTGAAAGTCGTCAGATTGTAACTTTCACTGTAGACTGTGAAGACTGCTGAATAGAGTTCTCATCAGTTGTCTGAAGTGTCGTTGAATTGTAACTCTTCTCGATCTATGTGAAAATTCCTCCATTTGCAGCTTTCGTTTGTCGGCACGAAAACTATTTGATTGTAGCTTCCATTGTTGGAACTTAACGGGATTCAATCATCCATAGTGATTTTTAGACGAATATTTTCCCACAGCTCTCTACCAAGCAACTCACCAACTAAGTCCAACCTTTTATTTCTAAAATCATTATACTGCTCATCAGCATCTCTAATAGTTGCTAATATAATATTAGTCATGCTGTTGTCGCAGCCACCAAGATCAATCATCTCAAAGATAAGGTCGTCTTTATAGCGGTTGCAGAGTTGTAGATACAGCGATTAGAAAGTCGTTTGATTGTAACTTCCTTTATCAGAACTTGTTTGGATCAGCTATCCATTGTGATTTTTAGACAGCCTACAGAACCCCCTCCAAAGTTTTCGAAAGTTCGTGGTTGACTGGGACGAATTTTCGAAATACTTTGGATCCTAAAGTTTAGTGAATTGATTGCTCACTCCTTCAGATCGAGCCAGATGATTCTAATGTTGTTGACTGTAATCTATCTGTACTTCTCCAATAGACTCCCCAGCGGAGTCGCCTGTTTCTCCCCAGCTTTGGTCGCCTTGATGATTGTGGTAGCCTTGGTAGTCAAGAAGTTGCTATTATAGTTGTCCAAATAACTTCTGCATTTAAGAATTAGAACGCGTGGGTGAGCTCAGCGTTTTGGAATTTCAACCAACTCGAACGCTAGGGTCGAGTTTAGACGGGATTCTGGCCTCGAATCCCATCCGTTACGATTTGACAGCTCACAACTGTCTATAAATAGACTGTTGGAGGTCAAATCAAGAGTCATTCGACTCTTCTTGAAATTCCAATGAAAAATTTTTGTTCTCTCCAGCGAAAACTGTTCATCTCCTCCGACTAGATTCCATGGCACCCAAGAAGCCGGTTGACTCTCGTACTTCCAAGCCCAACGTCGCCGCGGCTCAGGGGTCGGCGCCGTCTACGCCGGCCGGCGGCACTGCTGCTCAGGCGAACGTGCCGCCTCAACTTCCTTTGATTGGCGGTGAGTACGACCTCCGTGGTTATTAAACTTGTTTCGGCAAGTTCTGATCTTTAGATCAACGAGGAGGCTCATTTCAATAACGCGGGGCTGGACTCCGTCGTTTAGTCTTTTTGACGAGGGGTTCAACCTCCGCATCTCAGACTCTTAATGCGAGGGTCAACCTACGCGTCTAAACTTTCTGACGCGAGGTTCGACCTTCGCGTCTGAGATTTTTGACGCTAGGTTCGACCTTCGCGTCCTAGCTTATCTGACACGGGAGTCGACCTTCGCGTCTGGGATTTGTATTTGCCTTGTCTAAATTTTTTCTTTATTTTGTAGTGCGTCATACCAGTCAACCTCTCCCTTTTCGCCACCATTTTGGGCATGTAGATGGTGTGGACATGAACATGACATTCAACCTGTGCTAAGAACTCCCCGTTTTCTGAATTAGGGAAAAGAGTCGCGTGGAACTGATCACCCAAGCTTCTCCTGAGACCCTTAGGATATTGGTTACTGAAAACTCGAGCCGTAGGCCAATAGTCAAACCTGGATTCCTCTTTGGGGATTTTGTTGACTTCGAGGCGGATGCTGCTTACGACGGGGACTACAAGTGGCTACGGAAAGTTGGGGACCGCAAACTTTTCTTGCCCAATATGGAGAGGATGTTCCCTATATCTTATTTCCAGTGTGCTTCCATCCCACGGCGTATGGATTGGCCCATGGTTAAGGATCAGGATGAGGTTATTCTCGGAACTCTGACTTTTCACGGGGTCCGCACACTTGGTTACAATAGGCAGGTGACAACTTTACGGCCAGGTTTATTTGCTAAGGAGTATCCCCTTGGCGAAGTAGCCAGTCTGGCAAATACATTTGTCAAGAAGTTTGTGGCGAGGAAAGGAGAGTTTCCCACGCAAGGATTTAGAACTCCTAGCTGGGTTCATTCTCCGGTGACAGGGTGGTGGAACCGGATGACCAAGTTCATTTTAGATGAATTGGAAGTACCTCTTACTCGAGCTGGCTTGCAGATTCCTGTACGGGCTACCAAGTTCGGGATTGTCCAGAGCCACTTTCATTTCTTCTCCATATTGGAGAAATATAATCCCGAGACCTGTACTTTCTTCACCCTTGTATGGGAGTTAGGTTTCGCTCTTCACGAGATGCATGAAGTCTCGGGTCTTCTTCTTAGGGATTTGCCGTACGAAGAGTTTGTTCCGGGATCAGCGGAACTTAAAATTTTAAAGAAGACCAACCCCGAAATTTATTCCACCCTTTGGGAAGTCATGTGTCACTTTCACATTTGCATGCAGCTGACGGGGGCTCGAGGAAGCGGCATTAAACAAGTATCTTGGGCGGTATATTTATTCCAGAACTTGACCAATAAGGGGGCTTCTATGACCAGATTATCTGCAAGCACTCTGGAGGAGGTTAAAGCCCGAATTGATGATGCTACCTCCCATTACACAAATGAGGCCAAGGAAGATGTTTTCCCGGCTCATACAGAGTTTGAAAGCTTCCATTATCAAGCTCAGATTCCAATTTCCGACATAGCGCTACTGGCTGGGTTCTTGATGCTGTGGCTCAAGCGTTGCATCGTTCCTACTAGGCCGATCGATACTCTCGCTGTTGAGGTGATCTACCCGGTTGTCCTTTTGGCCCATGGAAAACCTATGAGCCTCCTTCATGCCATGGTGAGTTGTTTGCAGCATGGACTACGGGAGTTGGCCTTAGACTTCGTTGATGTTACAGAGGTGGAGTTTGGGGGTCACAAGACTTTCAAAACTCCCAACCCCAGTGTACCACTGCCATACACCTATCTGATGGCTTGGTACGTGCTCCACTGTCCTCCTTTAATGAGTGCAGCCTATCCCCCAGAAGATTCATTCATCTCATTCGTGCAACGACTAGAATTTGCGAAATGGGAAGGGGGGTATATGGTTAGAATTCGCCAAATTTTGGCGCGAGAAACCCACTTCCATATCTTCCGCTGTTTCCCTGATTTTGAGGGCGGCGTTTACGGAGCCGAATATCAGGACATAGCGGGTCCTAACAGATTCACTCAGCTGAGCGGGGGTGTTTTCCACTGGCTTCTCTCCATCAGGTCAGGCTACTTGATCTTCCGGCAAGGCGTCAACTGTTTCATCGAGCCCTACCAACCCTATAGGTTCGCTCGTCAATTTGGGTATGATCAGTTGTACGTCGGGAACCCTCGTCCTCAACTCTCAATTATGGGCAATTTATATGAAGGAGCCAGGGCTTGGTACTATTCTGTGGCAGGTTGTACCAGAGCCATCTTCAGGCTTCCCCATAAAACACCCAACTCCTACACTTCCATAAGCTTCTGTAATTGGTATTTCGCCGCTTCTCAGACTCCCAATTACAACTTGAATACATCTTGCCTAAAAGACATCAGGCATATGTATGCTTCGAGAAGAGGGTCAAAGACATCTCGTTTGAGAGGGATCGATGAATTTCTATCTATCGAGAACCAGCCTACCAGACAGGAAGAGGAACAAAGAGCTGAGCCTATTCCAGTGGAAGAGCAACAAGCGGTTGATCCCCCCACGACAAGAGTAGCTGGGAAGAGAAAATTCTCAGCGGATGAAGCTGGAAAATACGAAAAATAGATCCGTCGGAAGTTGCTGGTTGATTCCCCTCCCTCCAAAGGCCAACAAAAATCTAAGTTGATGGCTGATGCCATCAGAGCTGCTGAAGATGAAGAACAACAGGAATCTTCTGTTGCAGACCTGCCACATAAAATTGGGCTTCGTTCTCATGGCCCAGCCTTATCGAGCAAAGCTTCTTCTTACCATACCCTCGAGGATGAAGAGGGCGAGTTAATGGCTGCGGATGCAGAATCTGCTCCGGTGATGGACCTTCCTAAGTCTCCTGCATTAGAATCAGGGGGTCTCGAAGAGAATCCATCCCATTCTCCTTCAGCCTTAATGTCACAAGCTAATGAATCAATTCCTAGTCCTACAACGGGACTTATGAATAAACCAGCTACTGGCACAAATCTTCCTGAACCTTCAGCTGCTCAGGATGATGAGGAGTGAGTTGATTATAAAGGCTCCTCAATTGGTGATGCAGCTGACGAAAATAGAGATGATGATGAGGATGCTGACATTGGCAACATGCCAGGTGATGACACGGAAGACGACGAGCATAATTCTATGGATGATATAACCCTTTTTGATGATGTTCCCAAGGTCCCGTCTGATAAGGCATCGGGTTATACTCCTTTTTACATCTCCGGTAAGCCTAGTTTTCTTCGAATTCTTCTGCATGTCCTTTCCGTGTTCCGACCCTTTTTTCGTGCAGGTTCACCTCCTACCAAGACTACTGTTGCTACTACTTCGGCTCCTCCACAAGAGCAACACTTGCCTGGCTCATCCATAGTAAACACTGCCTGGGGCTACGACTGTGACTCCTCCTCCTGAACAGCAGGTCGTGCAGGTGTCAACTCCTGTGCAAGAGCAGCCTCTGCCTGCTTCGTCCACTGTAGCTGCTTCACCTACCGCGTTGATAAATATCTCACTTACACCAACAGAGGCGAGGCCCAGCACGTCTCAGGCAAGGGCAATAATGGCTTTGACCTCGAGCCCATCACAATTGAATGTTTCTACCGCTTCTGCAGCTTCAGCGCCTAGATCTCCTGCACCAATTTCAATGGCTCTGGGAGCATCCTCAAGTCTTGCGAGCGCACCTGAGTTCCTTCAAATCTCCTTGGTGTATTTGAATAGCCTCACAAAGAAGGTGATTGAATATGTGGTGAGTGGTCAGGGAACTTTCAATTCCTTCCGACCTCTTCTGGAAGCAGGCTTAAACGGAGTCAGGAGTGTGGGAAACACTCCGTGGTTCGAGCGCTGTTCTGGGATTATTCTTCATTTGGAAGAACGATTACTACATTTTGAGGCCCTGGGTCGCAGAGAGCTTCAGCCAGAGATCGTGTCCACTTTGGCCAGTCTTCAGGTTGCAGAAGTGGCTCGCCGTGAGGCAATAGAGCGGGACTTGGCTGAAAGAGAACGTCAAATCATGGAGCTTCGCAAGTGTAATATTCGGAAGCGAGAAGAGTTAGAACGCTCGACTACTTCCATGAATTCGCTTTGTGATAGACTTGTTGAAGCTGAGGCTGAAGTCCTGCGATTAAAGGCTGAACTTGCCCGCGAAGAAAATATTGTCAATATCCTTTGCACCCAAAACGCTACTAGCGCTTTGGAATATCACACGCAGACTCGAGCTTTGGAATAGGCCAGAAACGAAGCAGCGGCTATCATCACACCCAGTGAGGAAGAACTCTGGGCAAAGGCTGAAGCCTTTGTGCGAACCATTCACGAGGAGGAGCTAACTGAAGTTAGGACCCAACTTGTTTCTTTTGATTTGATGCATGAGTGAATTTTGCACTTGTAATGTTCTTTTGACAAGAACAAGTTTGTCTTGTATCACTTTCTTTTGGTTTTTGAATAAAAAGTGATATTGATTCCCCATTGTTTCTTGCATTTATCGCGTTTTGATTTTAAGCAGCAAATCATAAGAAATACCTGAGATGTATTCCTGATTTAGAATAGATCTCCACAATGGTTCTGATGCAGAAAACTCTCCTTATTATCGTTTTAAGATATCTCTAAAAAGTTTCAAACTGCTGAGGACTAATATTTTATTATTTTCCCGTGATGGGGTTTACTAGTAGAATTCTTCCTGTGTTATTTTTGCTTGGAACACTGAAAGAAGTCTATAAATGCCAGAGGTATAGCTTTTTAACTTGGCAGGGGGAATATTGCGATCATGGCAATTTTGGAGGACTTATCGCTCTATGACGAGAATCGATAAGTTCCTTTTGTCAGAGGTGTGATTTTAACGTGACAGGAGAAATATTGCGATCAGGGCAATTTTGAGGACTTATCGTTCTATTGATGAGAATCGATAAATTGATTTTTTTTAGAGGTGTGATATTAATGTGACAGGAGAAATATTACGATCAGGGCAATTTTGAGGACTTATCGCTCTATTGACGAGAATCGATAAGTTGATTTTGTCAGAGGTGTAATTTTAACGTGACAGCTGTAAGGAAGGAATATTGTAGAGTCTCACTTGGGAGAACTGCTAAGAGAGCTGCTAAGTGTTTTATCATCAGGGTGACAAATTGTATCACTTGTGATTTGAACAAGATTCGAAAGATTTTATCATCTCACCGAAAAGAATTAGGTCAATTGGTTATTTGATATTCTGCTGAAGAGAGTTGGTCAATTAACCGGGATTTGGATGATTTTGGAGATTTATCGTTCTATTGATGGACCTTCACAGAGGAATTGTAGTCATATTAGTAGTGATAATAACTAAATTCAATCTCTGTTAGGGTGATGATCATCTGAGGTGTAATATTAACCTGATGAGTTAATGAGATACAGAGTTTTAAAAACGCTTTGTTGAAAGAATCCATGAACTTAGAGGATAAGTATCAAGGGTAGATTCTTCATTTGGAAAAGTTGCAATGCTAAGGTGACTCTTGCGTTTGAGGTACGAAACGCGAGGTTAAGAACCTTCATAATGCTGGTCTAAGCCTAGCGTTTGAACGCGGGTGTGAACTTCGCGTTGAGACTAAAGTCTTAACTAACTTTATCTAAAAACGTAAAAGATTTACGTTTTAAAATATAAAACGGTTGGGATTCTCTTAGAATCCCGAACCATCTTAACAGCTTGATGGCTCTTATAAACAGACCTGAGTGGTCATGTCAAGAGTCATTCGACTCTTTCCACTTTTGGCTATTTCCAAGAACGAGAACTCTCGTTTGGTCTCGACGAAATCTTTGATGAACTTCGTCTCCTTTGATCAACGACGCTTCCTCTGACCGATCATGTCGATGGCATCGCGAAGAGTGGGTTCTAGTCCTAAGAAAGTCGCTGGATCGACTTCCAAAACATCGTCGGCTGAGGACGCCGGCACTGTTCTTGTTCCTACGGGATCATCGCCGTCACCATCACCGTTACAGGGGCCTCCCTGTCGTGGTAAGTGTTAACCAACATAACTTGTCTTGGCAAGTTCTCTGAAAACCATAGATGGGTTCTTGACAATGAGGAAGATGGCTCGTTTTTGTTTGATGAAAACGCGGAGTTAGGATTCTCCGTAGATCTCGACTCTCGCGTTTAGATTTTTCAACACGAGGTTCGGCTCTCGTGTTTGAGATTTCTGACACGAGGCTCGGCCTTCGTGTTTAAGATTTTTGGACACGAGGCTTGACCTTCGCGTTTTTCAAGTTCTGTATTTATGTCAACAGGTCGTTTTTAGCTGCTAATCTCTGCCTTTTTGATTGTGCAGTGCTTTTCCCAAACATGCCCCTTTCACAAGAGCAACATTTTGGATATATCGGTGGTCCTAACGCAAATGAAGCCTTCAGTCTTTAGGGCAGAATTCCACTGTGCACTTTTCCTGATTCGGAGAGAACGGACATGATTAAATTCCCCCGATGCTCTACTCTCAGAATTTTAATCACTGACTTGGACATGGAGACCCCTATCGGTCGTGCTCAGTTTTCCAAACCAGCATTCATATTCGGAGATCGTATAGCAATCGATGACCATCTTATACATGTAGAGGACTCAAAGTTGCTGTGGAGAGTTGATAACCGCTTCTTATTCCTCCCCAACATGAAGAGGATGTATTCGATATCCTACTTTTTGAATGTGAGCTGTCGTCGGGGTTTGACTTTTGACATAGTCAAGGAGAAAGAGAATGTGTCACTTGGATCTGGTTGGCGAACTCGTACCCAAATTGGGGGACAACTCAAGGGGTTGAGACCTGGCTTATTCTAGAAGAAGGATCTCGTTTCGGAGATGCCCCGTCCAGCGAATATCTTCATTCGTCAGTTCATTGCAGCTCAGGGTGAATTCTCTACCCAAATGTTCATGTCCCCAGGATGGGTATGTTCCGGAGAAGAAGGCTGGTGGACCTGTATGGTTGACTTTGTTCTTGAGGAACTTAAGGAGTCACTCACTCAATCAGGTCTCACAATTCCCGTGCTAGCTACTCGACGGGGGGTTGTGCAAAGCCATCACAATTTTTTCGCTATATTGGAGAAATATAACCCGGACAGCTGCACATTCTTCACACCCATAGGGGAATTGGGTTTTGCTCTACACAAAATGCAAGCGGTATCGGGGTTGCCGTTGGGTAAAATGCCATACGAAGAATTCATCCCTACCACCGAGGAGCTTTCCATGTTGAGGGTGGCGCATCCAGAAGTCTATTCTACTTTCTAGGAGCTGATGTGCCACTTCCATATATGTGCTCAAGTCATCGGAATGCGTGGAGGGGGGATTATGCATACCGCGTGGGTAGAATACCTCTTTCAGAACTTGAACCGGAAAGACATAGCCGTATCTCGTGTTGCAGCCATTTCTCTTAAGGATGCTAAAACCCGAATTAAAGCTTCCAGCGCTACTTACAAGACAGAGCTTGTAGAGGATGGCTTTGAGGCTGGTGTTGACTTTGAGAGTTTCCACCACCAAGCCACAGTTCCTATTTCTGACACGGCTCTTCTTGCAGACTTCTTCATGATTTGGTTGAAACGGTGCGTAGTACCGTTAAAACCAGTAGAGGCAATATTAGCTGAGGTTGTGTACCCAGCTGTTTTGCTAGCGCATGGGAGACCTGTGAGTCTTCTCACTGCTATGGTAAGCTGCATGAAAAGCGGCTTACGGATGTTGACCTCCGAACTTCTCGGAGCCCCGAGCGTTAAAGTTGTTGGGAAGAAAGTTAAGAAGGCTTCTCCACCACGTGTACCCATGCCGTATATGTATTTGGTGGCCTGGTTCATATTGCATTGCCCTTCATTGATGATGGGAGTATCTGAGGGCGATGATGCTTATGTTCCCTTTGTACAGAGGTTGGAGTCGGCCACGTGGACTAATTCTTATATAGTCAGGGCTCGACAGCTTTTGTCTCGAGGAGATAATTATAAAATTTTCTGTTGTGTCCCTAATTTTGACGGAGCTGATGAAGAGAATGCCCGCTTTTCAGACATTCTTTTCGAGGGTTCGTCTTTATTAGAGGAGGGCACTTTCAGATGGCTTCTCATGATCAGATTAGGCTATCTGCTGTACTTCTTGAGGGAGAAGTGTATCATTGAGCCTTACACACCTTCTAGATTCGCCTGACAATTCGGATATGATCAACTTTATGTCGGTAATCCTAATCCGGCATTGGCCCAAATCAGGAATCTGTACGAAGGGGCTCGTGCGTGGTTCTTCTTCTCTGCCGGAGGGACTCATGCACACTTTACCTTACCCAATTCACCGCCTGGCTGCTCTACCGTTGCGGACTTTCGCGACTGGTTTGATGAAGTTTCTCGAATCCCAGAATACGATATTCATACTCGCGACTGGTTTGATGAAGTTTCTCGAATCCCAGAATACGATATTCATACTTCATGCATAAGCGAGATTTGGGAATTGTATAAATCGAGAAGTCATTCTACCAAGAGTCGTTTACTAGGAATAGAGGAGTATCTTTCCTGTGAACAAGAGGGGGCCGGAACAGTTGAAGCCTCACAGGAGTTGCCTACCATTGAGCCTTCTGGGGAAGAGGTTCATGCAGGGACTGAAGAAGGGTTGCCAACTATGGATTCTCCTGAAGATAAGGTGGCTGAGGGAATTCCTGTAGAGACCCCTACTCCTGAACTTCGTTCTCTGAGATCGGGTAAGAAGGCCCTTACTGCGGCAGAAGAAGGCGAATATGACAGGAGAACTCGCAAGAGAAAGCCTGTCGCCGCCAAGAATTCCAAGAGGGCTAAATTAATGGGGGACGCGATGAAGTCTGCACCTGTTGGACTTTCTGAGAACAAAGAGGTTGTCGCACCTCAAGCTGCTCCTTCCGATTTCGAAACGACAACAGATGAGCAGGAACTGCTACAGTCCTCAGGCTCAGTGCCAAATACGATCAAAAAGTTACCATCTGAAGCTGCGCACACCTTCACTAGCACTGATTACGCGAATTGTTTTATTTATCCGACTGCCCCACCCCCAAGCTCGAAAACTTTGAGGGAGCTCATCACACAATTGGAGCATTGGATGAAAATGACTATTGACGTCGTTAGTCTCGGGGACGTGAGTTTCAAGGTTTTTCAACCCCATCTGCTGGAGTGTCTCGCTAAGATTAAGGGCCAGGGAAATGCAATATGGACCGAGAATTGTCGTGAAAGCATCATTATTTTGGAATATGAATTGGAATTCCTTTCAATGCTGCAGCGTGACGACATAGGGCCAGAAGTGGATCAAGCTTTGTCTCAAGCCAGAACTTTGCAAGCACAGTGCCAAGAGGCTCTTCAGAAGAGTCTGTCTGAGACGGAATCTCGTATTTCCAGCCTGCGTGGGGAACATCTCCAAGTACAAGTGGACCTGGGCAATTTTGCTATGGGCCTCCGGGATACTGTAGCAGAACTTACTCGTGCTGGTGTTGAGCCACCACAGATAAACGCCCAGTTAGCCGGCGACATGGAAGTTCTAAAAGGGTTAGTTAGCTGGTGTTGAGCCACCACAGATAAACGCCCAGTTAGCCGGCGACATGGAAGTTCTAAAAGGGTTAGTTACTTACTGCGACAGACTTCTCAACGAACGCCCAGTTAGCCGGCGACATGGAAGTTCTAAAAGGGTTAGTTACTTACTGCGACAGACTTCTCAACGACTATTATGATGAACTTGTTGCTGCTGATAAGATTAGGCGAGAGATTGTAAAAGCAACAGCAAATGAAGAGGAACTCAAGAGCAAGATAAAAGAGGAAGTCAAAAAGGCTCGTGAGGAGAAGATATTGGCTTTGAAGTCTAAGCTCAAGTCTTTTAGGCTGATGGGCCCCAACGCTTAGGATTTGAATTGATTTTAGCGGAGAGAATAAGTTTGTATCATTTTCATTTCGATTGTCTTTATCTTGTATTCAAATTAATAATATTGAATGAAAATGATATCATTTTGGCTTTCATCATCTCTTTTGTTGAAATCTGATTCAGGACAATGAAAAATAATGCAAATGCTATCGAAATTCTCTTCATTAATTATTTAGAATAATTCCAGAAAGTTTCAAACGCCAGAGGTGTAGTGTTAACATGACAAAATACAAGATAGAATTACACTATAAATAGGCAACTCCCAGCCTGATTTAGCTAGGGTTTAGGGGGCTACATGATTTACGGGAAATATCTCTTAAGGAACTTCCCATTGATTGGTATCATGAGCATGTCTCCTTTTTTATCAATGAGGCGATAAGCTCCATTTGAATAGACTGATTCTATTACGAAGGGCCCTTCCCATTTAGGATTGAACTTCCCTTTGGTTTTGTGTGTCATCACCATGGGTCGTCTGTTGGCCAAAACTAAGTCGCCTTTCTTGAAAATCCGTTCCTTAACCTTTTTGTTGTAGGCTTTAGAAATACGGGCTTGATATAGTTCAATCTGTTGCTGAGCTTGAAGTCGTTTGTCATCTAGGGCTACAAGTTCTTGCAGACGTCGTTGATGTTTTTCTTCTTCTATTAGTCTAGTCGTAATAGCAACTCTCAGAGAAGGGATCTGGATTTCCAATGGCAACACAGCCTCGCAGCCGTATACCAAAGAGAATGGTGTAGCTCTTGTAGGGGTCCTCACCGTCGTGCGGTAAGCCCACAGACATTCACCGAGTCTTTCATCCCAATCGCGCCGGCTCTTGGAAACAAACTTTTTGAGAAGCTTCACTATGGTTTTGTTAAAAGCCTCTGCAAGACTATTCGCTGGCGGATAATATGCCGTAGATGCGACACTTTGGATTCTGAATCCGTCACAAAATCTCTGGAACCCAAAGCTGATGAATTGTGTTCCGTTGTCGTGCACTATTCGCCTCGGGACTCCAAAATGGTAGATGACATGATGCTTGATGAACTTGATTACATTTGAAGTCTTGACTTCTTTCAATGGGATTGCTTCCGCCCATTTGGAGAAATAGTCGGTCACAGCTAGAATGAACCAGTGTCCCTTGGATGTCGGAGGGGAAATTGGTCCCATGATATCCATACCCCACATTTCGAAAGGCCAGGACGCCGATGTGGGGTGTAAGTTCCCCGGTGCTTGGTGGATGAAGTCCCCATAAATTTGGCATGCGTAACAATGTTTAGCATAGTCAACTGCATCTGAGAACATCTTTGGCCAATAATAGCCGATTCGTCGGAGGCGATCTCCTAATTTAGCTCCGGGCTGATGAGCTCTACACATTCTGTCGTGAGCTTCTTTGAGGGCCTCTCTTGCTTCCTTCCGAGAGAGGCATCGAAGCAAAACTCCATCATGTGACTTACGATATAGGACTTGAGAGACTGCATCATAGTAGAATCGGAGGGCCTTTCGTTTGATAGAGGCTGCTTCCTTAGGGTCATCGGGTAGAATTCCGTACAGGACATAATCAATATATGGGAATCTCCAATCCCTAGATTCGAACTCCATAGAGGTTGTACAGACTTCCCCTGTCATTGTCTTGTCTGAATTTTCCTCCATAGGAATCTTGGAAAAGTATAGTTTGCGTCCCGCGACTAGAATCATTGTTCCAGCCTCCGGTGGCAATGCTAATGAAGTTTCCAAGGAGGCTAAAGCATCTGCATATGCATTTTGAGCTCGTGGTACATATTCGATAAAGAAACCTTCAAACTTTTGAGCTTGCTTTATCACTGCGAAGTAATACAGGATCAAATCCTCATGACGTACTTCGTATTCCCCTCGAACTTGATTAACAATGAGCTGAGAGTCACCGTAAGCCTCGAGGTGCTGAATATTAAGTTCTTCAGAAAATTGCATTCCTAATAGCAGAGCATTGTACTCGGCTACATTGTTGGTGCAAGGTTCGATTAAGGAAAATCCTCTCAGGATTACGTGACCATTCGGAGAGATTAACACTACTCCTACTCTTGCGGTGATTGCTCCATGAGGGTTTGCTCTAGATGCACCGTCGAAGAATAACTTCCATACTTGCGTAGCTTCTTGAGTAGCGCAAGCTTCAACGACTTCGTCAGGTAATTCTTCATATAACTTAGACGTTCCCGATACTGGGTGATCGGCTAAGAAGTCTGTCAGTGCTTGACCCTTGACCGCCTTTTGAGGCATGAACTGCATGTCGTATTGTGACAAGAGACTTGACCGCCTTTTGAGGCATGAACTGCATGTCGTATTGTGACAAGAGAATGGCCCATTTTGCAAGCCGGCAATTTAGGTGACAAGAGAATGGCCCATTTTGCAAGCCGGCAATTTAGAGATGATGGTTTTGTCATCAGAACTCTCAAGGGATTCACCTTGGAGATGACCTGAATTGTTTGCCCAACTAGGTAATGTCGCATCTTTTAAATTGCGAATACCAAGGCGAGACATTCTTTTTCGATCGGATTATATCGGTGTTCGGCTCCCATCATGGTCCTGCTCAGGTAATAGATGGCTTGCTCTTGACCTTGATCATTGTTCTGGGCTAACAAAGCCCCAAGAGAATGGTCCATGGCTCTCACATACAACAGGAGTGGTTTTTCTGATATCGGGGCCATGAGAACTAGCGGTTGAGTGCGATATCTCTTAATCTCCTCGAATGCTTTTTGACACTCTCCATCCCAGACAAAGGATACTCCTTTCTTCATGAGCTTAGAGAAAGGTTGGCAACGTCCTGAAAGATTCGATATAAATCTTCGAATGTAAGCCAGTCTGCCTTGCAAACCTCTGAGCTCTTTGAGATTCTTCGGAGGTGGCATGTCTTGGATGGCACGCACTTTCTCTGGATCAAGAGAAATTCCCTTGGAGGTAACAATAAATCCCAGGAATTTTCTGCTTGATACTCCGAGGAACGATTTTGTCGGGTTCATCTTCAGCAGATGTGCTCGCATGATCTTGAACATTGTCTTCAGATCTGTAAGATGATCGCCTTTACATTGACTCTTCACTGCTATATCATCGACGTAGCACTCGATCTTTTTTCGTAGGTGTTCATGAAAGATCGTGTTCATTGCACGTTGATAAGTTGCACCTGCGTTTTTCAGGCCGAAGGGCATCACTGTGTAGCAATAAACCCCCAGTGGTGTTCTATAAGTAGTGTGTTTTTCGTCTTCCGGGTGCATCTTGATCTGATTGTATCCGGAGAATCCGTCCATAAAAGACATCCTTTCATATCCACAGGTGTTGTCAATCATAACATCTGTGATAGGAAGTGGGAACTCGTCCTTTGGACAGGCTGCGTTAAGGTCACGAAAGTCGATGCATATACGAACCTTACCATTTTTCTTGGGCACTAGGACAATGTTGGCTACCCAGTCCGGGTGTTACTCTTCCCTAACAAAACCTGAGTCTATAAGCTTTTTAACTTCTGACTCAATTGATTCCATGATCTTTGGACGAAACCTACGTTGTTATTGTTTAACGGGTTTTGCATCCGGATCGATGTTGAGATGGTGCATGGCGAACTTCGGGTCAAGGCCATGCATATCTTCATAATTCCAAGCAAATACATCTATATATTCTCGGATCAGAGATATAAGGTCCTCTTTTTCGGATGATGATAAATCTTCGGCTATAAAGATAGGCTTGGGGTTAGATTCATCTCCCATGTTAACCTGGATCACTTTATCTTCAGTGGGTGGTTCGCAATGTTCGAAGCACATATCCCACAAGATATTAAGGCGTTTGATCCAAGGATCATTGATTGATTCGATTAATCCTTCATCACCCTCTGTGTCTTCATCTGGATGACTAGTTGAAACCATGTTCATAGTCAGATTTTTAAAGAAGGGTCCGACACTGATGTCAGATTCCCAAGAAGATGTTCCGGATGAATGGTTCTGACGTAGATAGTTACTGATTTTGTTTTCCGAGGCAGGGGGAGTTGTGACATAACCCACGCCCCTTCCGGTTTTTTGATAGTAGTCCGGAGGTTTTCCTTCAGGAGTGAGAGACATTCGGATCGGTGTTCGTCTTCCTTTTCCGAAGTTCAAATCATGTTTCTCATTAAAGTTATACCCCATTTGTTTCATTAAATGTATAGAATTGGGTTCGTGATAATGGAATTGGGGCACTCCGTCATCTTCCTCTGAACTTTCTCGTTTGAGTGGTTCGGGTTTGACTTTACCAAAACAGATCGGCTTTTGCCCTTTCCTTTTGGATGGGACTTTGAAGAAAGCCTTATGTGCATCTTCTACTTCTTCATCTAAAGCGAAGGATGACTGGATTGGCAAGATGAACGATGCCTCTATGCACAGTACGTGCCATGGGTTGGTACCTGCATTAAGATCATTCTCTATTTGTTTATTTTTAGATAAGACATCAGACAAGTACGCCAAAATAAAATCTTCATTAATGCACCACTCGCCCTCGCTCGGTACATTATTATTACTCTCATCCTGACCCATTACATCGAAGTTTAATTCCCATGGACAATCTTTATCGGGATCTGGTTCAATATCAGCTTCGTTACCACTGTCCACATCTTCTTTCTCCTGGGACTCCAGATAGAAGACGGAGTCGGTGTGGAAATTTTCCACTCCTCGGAAGGGGTATTTTTCCACAATTAAGGTTCGGACTTCCCCCTCGTCATTGGCATACTTCATGACCTGATGCAGAGTAGATGGGACAATACGGTTTGCATGTATCCATGGTCGTCCTAGCAAAAGATTGTAGGACGTGTCCGCATCTATGATGTAACAAGTCACTTCGGACTTAAGATCTCCAATCTAGCACCTGAGCTTGATCTTTCCCAGGGGTCGAGTGCTATTAGCGTTGAACCCGAAGATGGTAGTCTAGGTGGTGTTCAGTCGGTGCATAGGAATCCCTAAGACCTGCATGACCCTATAAGGCATAATTCTGAGCGCTGAGCCTGGGTCTACTTGAACATGACTGATTTCGGAGGATCCGATATACCCCGTGTAGTACAGTGGTCTGTCATGCTTGTGTTTGACCTGCATGTCTTCTTGCGTGAATGATATGCATGGTAAACTTCTCGCCGCTTGCAGACATTGTCGACAAGTTTGATCTTCAAAAGCGTCGGGAATCGGAGTGACTTGAGTAATAAAGCTCTCCGTATTCTTTAAGGCTTCGATCATAGCTTCCTTGGTAGTTTTGGATAACCTTAAGAACTCATATAGGGTGATTTTGGCCAGTATGTTGGCCAACTATGCTATAGCATTAAACTGGAAGGGAGCGCTTGATTCTCCAGATTCCTGGTGGAGATTTTTGTTGAATCAGAGCTCCTTTTGTTTTCCTTTATCAACTGGCTTTTTCGGAACAGAACCCCCAGGGTGGACCCACATGATTTCCCCTTTCGGGGTAGTGAGTGGTACCAACCCCCTGTCTTTCTGACTATGCAAGTCAGCATTCTTCAGGTGCATTTCTCCCTTATGAATGGGAACGACGTCATTCGTAGTTACTACTGGGGGGAAGTCACCGAATTGGACCGCTATCATATTGGTGGATATGGTCTTCTGCTCGGGTTTCAAAGTGAGCACATTAGCATTTACCAAGTTTTGCAAAATGTCTTTGAAGACATAGCATTTTCTGGTAGGATGTCCAAGGAATCTGTGATAACGACAATAGTTAGGGTCATCCACCTTCCCTGCTTCATCCGGCTTCCTGACTTCAGGCAACTGCAGTTTGTTGTTTTTTCGAAGCAATTGGAATAAGGTATCTACATGCTCCTCTTTAAACGAATACTGCTTGGGCGCTCTTTGTTGATTTGGCGCCTTGCCTTGCTTAGTAGGCTGTGGTACTCGCGTGTAGTCTGCTGCTAAAGTCTCCTTTCTCTTAGACCGCTGGGCGTTGTTCTGATTGCGTTGTTGCTACGGCTTGGGTTGTGGCTCTTCTTCAGCTTTAACTCGCGCCACTATCTCTTCAGCTTGTTCTCCTTGTGAAACTATTTGTCTTCAGGAGAGACACTCCGCTACCCCCATCTGAGCAAGGAGCTGGGTCTGCAAGTTGTGCCTGTAAGTTTCAACCAAAGTTGATTGGGTCATACCTGACGGGCATCACAGTGCCATGCTGCAGAATCTCTCAACATAGGTCTTGATGGACTCTCCTTTCTTTTGCTTAGTGGCGGGAAGAGTCGGGACTGGGACCACTGTGTCGTCCTCGAAGAACCTGGCCAAGAATAGCCTTTCCAGGTCTACCCATTTCTGGATAGATCCAGCAGGTAGCTTCATGAACCATTTGAAAGCGACACCCTTGAGGGTACCGATGAATAGCCGGGTCAAAATAGCGATGTTTGCTACCACATCTCCAGTTTGGGATTTGAAGTAGTAAATATGCTGATTCGCCGATCCTGTGCCATCGAACGGTTGCAAGGTAGGAGCTTTAAATTTCGGTGGGTAGGGAGCTGTATCCTACTCAGCAGGGTAAGGCCTCACCACTCCTTCTTCACGGAGCTCACTTCTGTTGGCGATTGCATTGAGGCGAGCTTCCAGTTCATCCATTTTAGTGGACTGAGGATGCAATTCTTTTTCCATCTCCTTCTCACCTTCAGAAGAGGATTCCAGGTTGTGAGTCTCACGATCTGAATGTTCGTGTGCTTTTTGCTTTCCCTTTGATGTTGTCTTCCGGGAAGACTCAAGTTTTTGGCCTTTTTTAGCGAGAAGCTGGGCTAACATATCCTTCAATTGGAGAAGTGTCTCCTGTTGCGCCTGGAGCATGACATGATGTTCGTCCACTCTTTTGGCTATGTCCTCGGGGTTTCCCGTCATGTAAGCAGAAACCTCTTGTGCTCCGACAGAGCTTGAAGATTGAGATTCGGCTATTGCCGAATGTTCATCACTTGTTGTAATGCCTTTGGCTAACTTTTGATAGTTAACTGGACGAATAGCTCCTGTCCGAGTCCGAGTATTCCGATATACTCCTTCGAACTGGTCACAAAATTCCCTAACAGTTGGGGAATGACATCTTTGCGACTCGTCAGAATCGGAATGCGAGGGTTTTCCTCGACCAATCATATTGATAGTGACCTGAGGGTATTCCGCCTCAGCTGTTTTCTTTCTGTATCGACGTTGTCGTTTGGCAGGCCTAACGATGTTCGTCAACCTATCAAACACAGACTATCGTGGTGTGGATGCGCAACAATGGCATTCTGACAGGACTGCAGATATAAGCCTCTCACATTGGCATGAGTGAGCTGCTTGCTGCGCTGGTCTTCCTCTTGACAATAATTCCCGCAAATCAGGAACTTGCGAGGAAATTTTCCCCGGGCGTGGAGGCGGAGATGGAACCCCCTGTCCTTGGGTGGGTGAAATTGGTTCTTGTCAAACGTGGATTTTGAAACCACGATGACTTTTCTGAACCTGGCGGACCTCTTGAAGATCGCATTCTTGAAGAACAGTGCTAGGGTCGCGTTCTTGAAGAATAACGCGAGGGTCGCGTTAGGATTTATAAACATTAGGCCGAGGCCTACGTTTAAATTATGAAACTGACCCCTGAGGGTCATGTTTTGGTTGAACACGCCCCTGAGGGTCGCGTTTAGTTGGTGGAACAGACTCGTGAGTGTCACGTTCTGTTTGAACGCGCACGTGAGGGCCGTGTTTAGTTTTGGCAGCTTTCTTCTGAGGGCGGCGTTTTGCAGGAACAACGCACCACTCAGGGTCGCATTTCAGCTGTATCAGCCGAGGCTCGTAATCGGGCTCATTGCCGCGAAGTGATCGTTCCGTTTTGGGAACGCTATGCTCGGGTAAGATTTTAGAAAAGCGACCTTCGCGTTGGGCCAACATTCGGCTTTCATGTAGGTGTGCTCGTCGTATGGATCTTCTCCATCTGCGAGCGGCGTTCTTCTTGGCTTGTTTCAAAGCCTTAGCAGCAGCGTCGTTGACGTTCATGGAGCTCGTCTCCTCTATAGGCCGTTTATGACCTGAAGCACGTCGTGCTGACGCGGATGTGGGTTCTTCAACCAGCAGAGCTAGTTTAAGTTTCTGGCCGAAGGAGAGGGCTTTCTTCGGCGTTTCAACAACAGAACTGATCTCCTTGGAGATCTTGCGGACATCGTGATTAGCCTTGGGGCTAAGCGATCCAGAGGATAAGGCTTCCTCATATTTTGCTTGATCAAACTCCACGATGAGAGTTTCTACAGTCGTGTTCCCATGAGGTGGACGTCGGACTGCGCCACCACTTCTTCATCGGAAAAGCTAGTCCCCAGCGGAGTCGCCATCTTTTGTATGTTGGAAAATTTGCAATGAAAAGAACAAAAGAAAATTGACTTGTATTTCTTTGATTCTGATTACAATTCGATTACAAAAGAGAAGAGAACGAATTTGGTTCTATCCTTTGTTTAAAACTGGGTTCTTCAAGGTAACGATGGAGTGCCTCCTTCGATTGTTCGCGTCGAATTTGCTCTCCGTTGATGATCCGACCATCTTTTATCTCGTGGGAACGATGAACTTCTGTGGAAAGTCTGATAGGTAACTTTGAATGAGTTTAAGAACTCTGAACGAGTTAGAACTCTGTGAATAGAGTTGTTAGAACCAAAAATTTGGTTAATGACCAAGCAGATATTCTGTTGTTGAAGAATCCTTTCGGTTTTGATCTTCTGGACTTGATTCAAAAATCCTATCTCCAAGGATTTTTGTCTCTCTCCTGCCTCTCTGTGCAGTTGAGATCCTGAAGAACTAATTTGCTACTTCTCCGTACCAAAAAGCCAGCCCTTAACTCAGTTGAGTTTGTTGAGTTTTTATAGGTGGATAAGAGATTGTAACTGCCCTCTAAATCCGCTCCTAAGTGGGCGTGATTTCCTTAGATCATGGGAAAACAGTTTTGAAACCGTTCGACTCGTATTTGAACAAGTCAAACGCCCAATCTGGCGTTTAGAACCCAACATCGCCTCTTAGAATTGAGACGCGAGGTTGGGTGTTGGCTGAACACTAATGAACGCGAGGGTCGGTCGTGTTTTGGCTTGTTGCCGCTTGGAAACGTGGGGGTCGGTGTTGGCTGAACCTCCCGAACGCGAGGGTCGCTCGCGTTTGGCTTGTTATAGCTTGGAAACGCGGGGGTCGCCTGCATTTCCAAAATTGTGACGCGGGGATGACTTCCGCGTTTTAGAAGGGGTTAGTTGATTTATAACCTCTTCTACAGAGCGTTGCAAGGACCGTTGTTCAGTAATCCTAGCTTTAGCTGTTGTGGAATGTGAAAGTCGTCAGATTGTAACTTTCACTGTAGATTGTGAAGACTGCTGAATAGAGTTCTCATCAGTTGTCTGAAGATTTGCAGCTTTCGTTTGTCGGCACGAAAACTATTTGATTGTAGCTTCCATTGTTGGAACTTGACGTGAATCAATCATCCATAGTGATTTTTAGACGAATATTTGCCCACAGCTCTCTACCAAGCAACTCACCAACTAAGTCCAACCTTTTATTTCTAAAATTATTACACTGCTCATCAGCATCTCTAATAGTTGGTAATATAATATTAGTCAAGCTGTTGTCGCAGCCATCAAGATCAATCATCTCAAAGATGAGGCCGTGTTTATAGCTGTTGCAGAGTTGTAGATACAGCGATTAGAAAGTCGTTTGATTGTAACTTCCTTTGTCGGAACTTGTTTGGATCAGCTATCCATTGTGATTTTTAGACAACCTACACTCTCTCTATTTTTGTAGCATTTTAGAAGCCCATGAAGAAAAAGTCAAAGAGGAAAATGATTGAAGAGTTGGAAGCCCAAAGAGCATGAAGCCCATCAAGAAAATGATGGTCCAAAAGAAAAAGAAAAAAAGGAATCCCACATTCCCATTCCCATGTGATCTCCAGCATATCACATTGAAGCAAAAAGCCAAAAAAAAATTCGGTCAATGAAGCTCTCAAGGACCGGACTGCTGGACTTGGATGCAAGGATTGGGCCGGACATGATTTTCATTTTCTCTTGAAAATCAAATGAAGCAATTGGGCTGGTGGACTGCTGCAGTTTTAAAGCTTTGAGTTTCAAATGCCAATGGACCATGAAATCACTTGAATGGGCCGAAAATCAAATGCCAATGGACCATTGATTGCTGCAAACTTCATGGACCGGACCTGCTGCATTTTTTCTCAAATAAATCATATGCACGGACCGGACTTGGATGCAACTTGATTTTCATTTATTTTTGAAAATCATATGGGCCTCCTATGTTGGGCTAGAGAAGAACAAAAAGCAAATTCAAAGGTGGAGATTGCTTTGCTTGGGGCTCAAGACAAATCCAATAGCTCATATTCATTGATAAGCAAATTCAAAGGTGGAGATTGCTTTGCTTGGGGCTCAAGACAAATCCAATAGCTCATATTCATTGATAATTACTATAAATAGGGGTAGAGAGTGAGGGGTTAAGGGTGTAAAAAATTTTGTAACTCTTTTTGGAGAGGAGGGCTACTCTTAATTGAGAAGGCCTTCTAAAAATTGTAACTTTAGTTGTAATTAATAATAATAATTTTTCTCCTCTTTAAATTTATTTTTTCTCCTCTTTGTTGAATGATGAGGATGGAGATGAAGAGCAAATTGAAGGTTTGTATTTCTTTTCTCTGATTTTTCTTTTCTTTTTATTTTTGTAATTAGTTCTTTTTCTTGTTTTTATTTCTTAAGATGTGAATTTAATTCTTGTAGGAATCTTAGAATTGTATGAAACTAGTCTAATTTCCTTTATATTGTATGAATTATTCTCTTGCACTTAAAATGTTCATGTTTAGGATAATCAACTAGAGAACTAATCGGTAGAAGAAGAATTTGATAATCTATGCTTATCTTAAATGGTTTGATAGGTTATGCTTATGAATTCTAGGATTATTATCATGTTGTTGTTCTTATCATGAATAGTAATTTTGACTTAGATGATAATTTGATAGGTTACACTTTCCTTAAATGGTTTGATAATCTATGCTTAATAAATCTAAGTTGAAATATGATAAAAAGAGAATAGTTTGTATTTTGTAATTGAAATTGGTTAGTGGATTATATTCTAGATTTCTTACCTCTTTTGAATCCTCCATCTTAACTTTCTTAAATTTTCTTTTCATTCTTGGTTTATTTCTTGATTTTATTCATTCTTCTTTCTTGCCTTGTGATTTCATTTATTCTTTGATTCTTTCTTCTCTAAAATTCAATTTATTATCTCTTGCACATAAATCAAAACAACCACTCATCACAATCACACTTATTCTTTATTCCTAATTGTCATCCACAAAACATAATAACCACTTCTAATAATCTCTTAAAATCACCTTCCTCGTGGGATCGATATTTTTTATATTATAACTTGATAAATTGTGCACTTGCTATTTTTGTACATAATTATGCCACATCAGGAAAAAAATTCATGTATATTGTTGTGAATTAGGAAAAAAATTTCATGTATATTGTTGTCAAATTTCAGCTATGGATATGAGAAACATGCACCAATTCTGTGCATGTTTGGGCCAACCTGCAACTCCACGGGATTTCAAATCCCGTGGAGTTGCAGGCTAGCTCGCCAGAGAGCAACGCTCTCTGGACTATAACCTACAAACTTCACGCTTCACGGGATTTCAAATCCTATAAAGATTTTGTCCCATTAATCACGTCGTTAACAAATGGAGGATTTGAACATTTTTTGCCAATTTCGATCCAGTTTTAGCCAACTGGCTGAAACTGAGTCGAAATTGGCGAATATTTTCAAAATAGGTCGATTTTTGCAAATATTTTTCTAAATAGGTCTAAAATAAAAATTTGTCCAAGGATTTATTATCATAGGTGTCTCAATTGTGTGGTTGATTGGAGGAAAATGCTATTTGGCACGCAAGATGGGCGCGCAGCCCATCTCGCGTGCCACAACAGGGTGGTGGGACCCATAGCCAGATGTGGGTCCCACCCCCTATTTGTGGCACCCGCAGTAATGTGTGCCGCTCATCGTTGCGTGCCAAATAGCAGGTTGTTGAATTGGAGGAAAGGGACGTGCGTCTGCACCTTGATCGACGTTAGAATGCGATTTACACATGCGAGACCTCTTGTAGGGAGGCGGCAGAGGCAAGCTCTCTCTTTCCGGGTCTATCCTTTGATTTGATTTAAGGGCGCATTTTTTTTTTTGAAATAGGAGAAGCAAGTGAGAACCCCTGTCTCAATATATATATATATATATTATATATTACTATCATATATATAATATATATAGCTATATCAGTATACTATATATTATATATATACTAATATAATATATTAAACTATAAAACCAAAAACTGTGATGAGTATATACAAATGAACATTTAAAGAGGAAGAAAGGAGCCATGAGAAGAAATTTTTGGATGGGAGCGGACCTTGTCGTCACCAACCAGAAAATTTCTCCACTGGCTCCTAACTTCCTAGAGAGCAAAACAAAAAAAAAAGAAAACCACATCAGGGGAAAGATCAGGGTTTAGTTGAGATATTACAAAAGATCTAGCCAAAAGTAACCAACAGCAAAAGGTCTAGAGAAGCCACCACTTGAGAGCACTAGGAATTGTTGGGGAAATTCTCTCTCATATTGTCCTCCGGACCAGATTTGGTCCGCTGATGAAGACCCAGCTCAACCGCGGTGCTGTGCAAAATGGAAGCTCTTTTGCTACTGGAGGCACCTGTCCACAAAAGAGTGAATTGAGCTATATTAGCAGCTATGATATGAATAGGTGTATGAACCTTTTCGAATATAAACTTATTCCTGCAATACATAACCACCAACAACAACAAGGAAGGATGACTTTTCATAGGGATTTGATGGTCTTGTTGAGGAAGAAGTCAACTTGAGCAGAGATGAGTAAGTCAATCCCCTCCGGCCTGTTCCCTAACTGTCCATTAGGGAAGAGAAGGGACCAAACTGATCTGGTGAAGGAACAATCATTGAACAAGTGATCGTGGGTTTCTATGCCTGTACTGCACATGGGACATACTGTATCCCCTGACCAACCCTTTTTTGTTAAAACATCTCTTGTGTTTAATTTCTGAAGACTCAAGGACCAAAAGAAAATCTTCACCTTAAGTGAAGTGGGCGACTTCCAGATGAAATTATGAAGGTGAGAGGTAGATCCTCCTGAGTTAAGAAAAGAGTAGAGAGATTTTATAGTATACTTGCCTGAGTGGTGGTGGTACCAAAAAATTTCATCTCTGTTGGAAACTACAGGAGGATTAACTGACTCAAGCTTACGATATAATTGTTCAATCTGATATTTGTCTTCCTATGAAATGCCTCTTCTGATAATGGGGTGCCACTTCTAGGACTTGTTGATGAAAAGCCCATGTCTACTGGTGGCAGAGGAATTTGCAAAGGCAAGCTGATGAGCTCTGGGGAACAAACTACTGAGAGTGTTATCTCCGGACCATTTATCTTGCCAGAATCTACAAAGATTTCCATCCCCCAATCTCCATCGAACCAAATGAAAGAAAGGATCATGAATAGAGAATAAATCCTTAATCAATTTAGAAGCTGAGGATCTAGGGGGGTTAGTGATAGGATTATAACCATTAATAAAGTATACATACATGATCACTTTACCAATATAGGAATTTCTGTTAAGGATCTTCCAAATCCATTTGGATAGTAAAGCTAAATTGAAAGGTTGCAGATTTATGACACCTAATCCCCCTTCAGTCTTAGCTTTACATGTTGTACCCCAGTTAACCAAGATTTTAGATTTAGAAGAGTGTTTATAGGAACCCCAAAGGAAATTGCGTCTGATTTTGTCCATAGCCTTGAGGAGCCAACTAGGGATTTTAAAAAATGACATATAATATACAGGGAGAGAGGATAGAACAGAGTTTACCAGGGTAAGTCTCCCTCCTATGGATAAGGACTTATTTTTCCATAAAGCCAACTTTTTAGAGAAAGAATCTAGAAGAGGTTGCCAATCTTTTCTAGACAAGGATCCTTTTTTGAGAGGGAGGCTAAGATAAAAGAATGGAAGAGAGCCGATAGAGCAATTGAGCTTATGAGCCAAATGGACACCTCTACTTGGAAGTTTCCCAAGGTAGAAGAGGGTGGATTTGGATGGATTGATGTGGAGACCAGATATACTACCAAACATGAGGAGGATAGATTTGAGTGTGAGAATATCTCTGTTATCGGCTTTATAGAAAATAAGGGTGTCATCGGCAAATTGGAGGGACCTAATAGAGTTCAGCTCTCCTTTAAGATTAAGGTCCGAAAGATTACCAGCAGAGTAGTTGGCTGAGATCATCTTATTGAACACATCCACCACCAACAGAAATAGCATAGGTGAGAGGGGGTCTCCCTGTTTAAGACCACGGTGATATTGAAAAAAGGAGGATGGGGAACCATTTATGAGAACTGCTGATTTAGAAGAGGAGAGGATGTGGGAGATCCAGAGACACCATCTGGGGCTGAATCCTCTGGCTTTGAGGAGAGATAAAAAAACTCCAATTTACGCAGTCAAAATCTTTGAAGAAATTTACTTTAATTGTACAAAGGTCTTTTTTCCCTAAAGAGTAGTTATTGATCATTTTGTGAGCATGAATGACAGAGTCTAGAGAAGATTTACCTTTTGGAAAGCTGATTGAGACTGGTCGACCAGATAAGGGATAAGGGGCTTGAGACGATTAGCTAGGATTTTGGTGAAGATCTTAACAGAGCTGTTTAGGAGGCTAATGGGTTTAAAATCAGATGCGGAACTTGCCCCTTCCTTCTTAGGAATGAGGCAAATAAAAGAAAATTTTATGTTGTGAAGGGGTCTAGCATCATGGAATTGAGATTGGATGAAGGATGTAACATCATGTTGGATAACATGCTAGAATTTATGAAAGAACTGCATCAGGAGATCATCCGGTCCTGGAGATTTATCTGGGTGAAGGTCAAAAATAGCCTTGTGGATTTCTTCTGGGGAAAAAGGATCATCCAAAGAGGACAGACATAGGGGATTGGAGGGATAAAGATAATTCCAGTTAACACTGGGAAAAAGGATCATCCAAAGAGGACAGACATAGGGGATTGGAGGGATAAAGATAATTCCAGTTAACACTGAGTTTAGAAGCTGGTTGCTCACTACAGACATAGGGGATTGGAGGGATAAAGATAATTCCAGTTAACACTGAGTTTAGAAGCTGGTTGCTCACTGAAAAGATTAGAGAAGAAATCCCAAAAAGCATGTTTGATATCCATAGCAGAAGACAGAGTCAAGTTATTGTGAAAAAGGTAAGGGATAAAATTAGTTCTTCTACGATGGGAAACTACTCTGTGAAAGAAAGCAGAATTATTGTCTCCCTCTTTAAGCCATTGGATCCTGGATCTTTGCTTCCATTTAATCTCTTCTTCTTTGGCTAAAGAGAACAAAAAAATCTATTAGATCAACTCTAGAGGCAAGTTCAGGGGCAGAGAGAGGTCTGGTTTCTTCAAAACAGTTAAGATGGTGAAGGTCGGAAGAAGCTTTAGATTTAGACAGGGATAAGTTGCCCAGAACGTTTTTGACCCACCACTTGATTCTTCTTCTAATAAGTTTGATCTTGAGGGGCAGAGGGGCAGGGAGATCACCTTGAACAAAGAAAGAAGACCAACAGGATTGCACAAAAGGAAATAAAGATTGGTTGAGGAGTCATGTATTTTCCATCGTGAACACTTTAGGAAGAGGACCCCCTGAGTCCAGAATGATGGGGCAATGATCTGAACATGAAGAGGAAAAGGCAAATTGAACCAGGAGTGGGAATTTGGATTCAAAATCTTAAGAAATAATAAATCTATCTAGTCTTGCTAGAGAAGGATTAGCTCTGAAATTTGACCAGGTGAACTTCCTTCCACTGAGAGGAAGGTCCAAAAGATCAATAGAGTTGATGAGGGAGTTAAAGGTAGAGATCTCCCTGGTGGATCCAGTTCTACCACTTCTCTCGTCTAGGTTTAAAGTCACATTAAAATCCCCAAATACCACCCAAGGCAAGGATAAAGACTGATGAATTCTAGCAAGTTCCCACCAACAAACTTCTCTATCTTCTTTATCATGAGGGGGCATAAACAGAGGTAGCTGCAAAAGCCCAGTTAGAGGGTTTATGGATAAGGAAGATAGTGATAAAAAAATACCTATGTAGGAGTCAGAGTAGTCAAATAGTGACTCCTTCCACCCTAACGCTATACCCCCTCTAGACTCCAAGGCATCTAAAATAGACCAAACAAATCTACTACTCCCAAAGCTAGAAAGGATTCTAGGGTTGGAGGAAGAGAGCTTGGTTTCTTGAAGACCCACAATGTCTAGCTTAACAGATAAGATACAATCTCTAACTAATCTCCGTTTGGTAGGATTGTTTAGACCTCTAACATTCCAAGAACCAATCTTCATAATAAAAGATGAAAACCCAACATAAAACAACTTAAATCCCAAAAATAAAACGGAAAGACTGACTGACTCTATGGAGAACAGGTGGACCCTACTTTCTCCATGGCTTGAATGTCAGATAGACCTTCTGGATTAATGGGATCTTGGATGCCACAGTTGATTGCTATATCATGGAGCTTATTGAGGCTACTAGAAGAAATAGGCAAAGATGAGGATGACGAAGGAGATTTACCCTTACTACCTGGAGGGAAGCTCCTTTTCATAATGGCTAAATGCTTCTTGTGAGGGAGGTAAGCCAGCATTCTCTTGGATGATTTCTTCTTTGAGGATCTCTTAACGTGCTCGAAGCATGAAGGGGGAGTTGAGGAGGAAGCCCCTTCAAGGGAGTCTGATGAGCTACTGACCACCACTTGGGGAGAAGCTTTGGAAGAGAGAGGGTCAACTTTGGAATTTCCAACCAGGTCGGGAATAGCAACAGATAACATTGTCCATGAATCTCTGGTAATCTTAATGGGGATCCCCTTAAAGGAGACTTCCATAAGCTCCTCGAGAACTGGCACCGACTGAGGGGGTAGGGATGAATGGGGGACCGAAGAGCCCTTATGAGGAATCTGAGAGGGCCCGCCCTCCTCCTCTACTACCTGGTAACCTTTAATGTTGGGTGAAAGAGGAGGCGAATCTTGGGGAGGAGAGTTTCCTTCCATTAAGGCCTTTTGGGCTTCTGAAGACGTTCTAATGAGAGATATCAGAGTCTTTGAAGATGATGGAGGAAGACCTTCATATCTAACGAAGAGCTCAAAGTATTCCAAACATTTGCCTTTGTGGCAAGGCAGAGGAGTACCCACCATCCTGAGCTGCATAGAGCCCTCTAAGATGTGGATATCATCTGAGGAGGAGAAGCGGAAAATCACCGATCTAGGAATCTCAGAGGGGTCTCAAACACTCAACATGGCCTTACAATCTCTAGCATCCGATTTAAGCATAATGTCGTCAGAGACCGTAATCACATCACCGATGTCTCCCAACAGGTTGGAGATGAAGTCAAAGTCCCATAAGTGGATGGGGAGTCCCAGTATCTCGACCCAAACATACATGAACTTGGGCAGGACCTTAAGTCCCTGTTCTTCAGACCATCTCGAGAAAACACCTCCAAAGGAACCCATATCAAAATACTCTTTAGAGCATGCAAAAGCTAAAGTGTCCTCGTTAGGGAACTAAAGAAAGAAGGATGAACGAGAAGAACACTTGATTTTAAAAGACCATTTTGTTAGGTCTCATGTTATGAGCCTACATCTTCTAATATTGTTTTGATAATTACAAACAATTCCTAAATTATTTGTCTAGTGTTTATGTTTCTTATTAGGTATTGTAGACAAACAACGTAGTTGGAGGATGGATGGAATAGAGCTTCAACGAGGATATCCAATGGAGGTTGGCGGAATGTTGGTGAAGCAACATAAAATTCAAGTTAAAGATCAAGTTCAAGCTTCATCCGCAATGTGTACCAAGTTGAGCCACAATGAAGATCAAGATCATTGCTTGGGTAACCTTAGTATAGGTTTATATTATGTATGTTTAATACGTTAAGCTCAATATCTATACACACACATTTATTGGTTTCTTCGTATATATATATAGTTATCTATACACACACATTTATTGGTTTCTTCGTATATATATATAGTTATATATATATACACATAAGTTTTGTTTTCTATGTATATATATCTAGTTATATATATATACATGCATGGTTTTGGGTTTTCATGTTTATAATATGAAATCACATATTTCATATTTACTATTGTGTTTTTAAAAACATTGCATAGAATATGCAATTTTGTGAAAATATTGTCTTATTAGTTTATAGACTTCAATATTAGTTTATACATGTTTTACTAAGTCTATAAAAACATTTCACAAAGTTTCAAAAGTTGGTTTATGTCAAAACATCAAAATTCAAGTATATCATATTTTCATGTTTTGGACTATTTTGCAAAATGGTGATATTTTTTATTTGGGAAGTCCTTTTTCAAAACCAGTTATTGTAGCATGTTTATTATCATGTCTACAAGTTTTATATTTTTTGGAATTTGTTTGATATTTTTAAATAGTGTTTTAAATTCAGAAAAACAGCTTTCAGAACCAGTTTTTTGTTATATCAGTTTTCGGTCGACCGCACCGGTCGACCGCTCGTTTGTTCTTTCGTCAGCATGGTCCAGATTCGGTCGACCGCACCGGTCGACCGCTCGTTTGTTCTTTCGTCAGCATGGTCCAGAGAGTTGGTCGGTCAACCGATGCGGTCGATCGAAAGCTCCATCGGTCGACCGCACCGGTCGACCGACGATGGTCCAGAACAGTCCTTCGTGTTTTTGTTGAGCTTGAGGAGATCATCTATTGGTGTTTGGGCATTCAACTATTCTCCCTCCAACTCTTGATATATTGAGAAGTTTTCTAAACTCTATTTCTAGCTTTTTTATATATTTGATTATCATTGTTATTAAGCTAGAACTACATTGAGTTTAGTTTTGATTTATATCTCTTTGTTCACACACAACCTTTTGAGCTTATTGTATTTACATTCATAGTATAATTTGGGGTTGTGGGTTTGTGACTAAGAGTTGTGCTTAATTGAGTTCTCACCTTGTTTTGAGAACAATCATTTGTCATATTTGTGCTTATTGTGAGAATCACTTTGTAATACACTTGTACACCGAGTGAGGAGTGTGTGGTGAGAGTCGGGGATCGTCCCAAGAGGAGTGGCGTCGGTTGACGTGCCTAGGGAGAGGTTGTAACCGAGCACTTGAGGGAGACACGGCTAGGTCCAACACTTAGTGGGTGTAGAGTGTGATTGCAAGAGTGTGAGTTGTAGAGTTTTCGGTTAGCTAGAAAACCGAGTGTGTAGAAGAAGTTCCGCGTAGAAAACCCGGTTGTGATAGTGGATTTCTCCCCGGGAGTGGGGAGCGGAGACGTAGGACGGAAGGTCCGAACTCCGTGATCATATCTTGTGTTTGAGTGTGCTTTGGCGTTTATTTATACTTGTGTTTATATTTCTTATCGCCATTGTCATTAGCTCATTATTTTCCACTATCTAGTTCACATTGTTTACCCCTTGTGTTAGTTTATATATCCTTGCATATATATATATTTCATCATATAGGATATATCTCATTGTTTACATTGCTTATCCTAGCTCATATATCTTGTTGTATTTCATACTTGCTAGGATAACTCATTAATTAATTTTAATTGACATATAATCAGATTAGATTAGCACCCCCCCCCCCCCCCCCCACCTCTAGGGTCTAACAATTGGTATCAAAGCTTCGTGCTCTTTGATTTAAGGTCTAATCGCCTTGAGTTAAAGATCCAAGTTAGATTATTATGCTAATCTATTTTTTGAGCTTTATTTGTATCTTGCTTGTATACATTTTCTTATTTTGGACATACATTGTGCATCTTGTTTAGGCTATGATCCTGTTGTTGCTCCTAAAATAAATAATCTCCCCTATGACCAATGGTGTTCTAGATTTAACATATTTGTTAGATCTAAATAATCCGATTTATGGGAAGTTATTGAAGATGCTTATATTATACCCACTTCGGAAAAATCCAAGTGGAGTAGCAATGATAAAAGAATGTTTAATATGAACAAGCTTTTGTTAGAATATTTGCTTAATGCCTTTGACTCATCCTTTTCTAACAAATTTGTTTATTTTGATAGTGCTTACAATTTATGGAAATTCATAGAAGCACATTAAGGCAACTTGGAGGAAATCCAACGTAGTTTGGAGGATTATTCTTCAAGTGAGTGTGGAGCATCATCATGCACACGGCCACTAGGCGATAGCCCTAGTGTGGTAAGCGATTCGGAATCCGATAGTGATATATCCATCAATGAACTCGCTTGTGCATATGATAGATTAATGCATGCCTATACTAAGTTGCATAATAATTTTATAGATTTGAAAAGCAAGCATGTTAGTTTGAAATCCGATCATGAGTTGCTAGGTTCCAAATTTGATGTCATTGTAAAAAAAAATACTATGCTTAAAGAAAACAATGACTTATTAAATATGGAAAATGAAAAATTGACCTCATCCATTTCTAGCTTATCTCATGCTAAGAACAATGTCATGTTAGAAATAGAGAACATTAGAAATGAGTTTAATTCTTTTACAAATGATCATATATGTTCTACTTTTAATGCTAATGCATATGTGCCTAATGAGGAGTTGAATAATATTAAAAATAGAATATCATCTTTAGATTCAACTCTTAAATCATGCATTGTCAATAATAACAAGCTTATGGACATGTGTGCTAAATCTCATGCTAAAACATCTAAACATCTTATTCATCATGCACACCATGCTAAAACATCTAAACATCTTATTCATCATGCACACGTGTATAGTAAAGTCTACAAATGCACAAATTGCGGTCGTAAAGGCCATCTTTCTAGATTTTGCTATGATGCACAAAAACCCACTAAGGCTCATATTAATCCTTCTTGTGCATCTCATCAAGCTTCATCATCACATTTTTCACATACACATGCACATACTCATCATGTTCATCATAAGCATGCTCATGTGTTTAAATGTGATCATTGTGGTCGATTTGGTCATTTGGCCAAATTTTGTTTTGATTTAAAGAGAGTTTCACATTTGCAAAATAATTTTAAAAGATCATCCATGTTTGCAAATGTTTCTAATGTTTCTCGTGCACATGTTTATGGTCAACAAAATCAAATGGGCCTCTTTCATTGCACTAATTGCAATCGGAAAGGTCATTTACACAATTTTTGTTTTGACCGTGTTCGTGCACCATATGTGCCCAAGAGGGTTCATAACCTTAGGGCTTTGAGCCTTATTGATAGGGGTCATGTCCCTAACCAATCCGGTACCAAGAATTCTTGGGTGCCAAAATGATTTTTAAACCAAGAATTTTCGTATTTTTTTCTTTTTCTTTTTTTTGGTTTTGAAAATTACGTTTTAAAATCTTTTTGTTATGAAAATAATTTTTTTATAAAATCTTTTGTTTTCATAATTATTAGTCTTGATTTTTATGAGAGGTTTGTGTTTATATAACCCTCCGGGTTTATTGGGTGTTTATTCCCAAATCAAGTTTATCGGATGCTAAAATGATTATATGGGTTGGAACAAGCTCAAGAGCTTGATATAATTGTTGCCTCTCTTAAAAATTGTGTTTTTGTTTTGATATGTTGCTTTGAATTCATTATATTTCACTTATATGATGATATTTATGTGTTTGTGCTAATGGATCATCTATTCGTGCTTTATAATGTATTCTATGAGTGGTTTGATCAAGTCTTACAAAAGAATTTTTTGTTGATCAAACATCATTTTTGGTTTAAATGGTTGATTTATGATTTCATTTGGTTGATTTGTTTTCATTCGAAAACTCTTTTTGCATGATTCTCATGTTTTCTCTCTTTTGATTTCATAAATCTATTTTTTATACATGGTTTTTAGGCTTGTATTTTGAGACACCTATTTATCGTGACATATCATTATGTGTTCTCATTATCTTGTTTGTATGTGAGTGATATCTAGCATATCTTTTATTTATGCTTGCTCACATTTGTTTGCCGTGTTCATAATTGCATATTGAGTGATATCTAGCATATCTTTTATTTATGCTTGCTCACATTTGTTTGCCGTGTTCATAATTGCATATCTTCCATATGGCAATTTTATAGAGGGAGCAATCCCTATACTATGTGTTATACTCACCTATGCTTTATGATAGGGGGAGCCTTCGCTCTCTTACTGTTTTGTTTCCCCATTTTTGATGTTGCCAAAGGGGGAGAAACAAGTGGATTGTGAGTATATTTTAAGAGTATTATGTTTTATTGTATATCTTATATACTCTTTGTGTAGATTGTATAGATTGTTTGTCATCATCAAAAAGGGGGAGATTGTTAGGTGTCATGTTATGAGCCTACATCTTCTAATCTTGTTTTGATGATTACAAACAATTCCTAATATTATTTGTCTAGTGTTTATGTTTCTTATTAGGTATTGTAGACAAACAACGTAGTTGGAGGATGGATGGAATAGAGCTTCAACGAGGATATCCAATGGAGGTTGGCAGAATGTTGGTGAAGCAACATACAATTCAAGTTAAAGATCAAGTTCAAGCTTAATCCGCAATGTGTACCAAGTTAAGCCACAATGAAGATCAAGATCATTGCTTGGGTTACCTTAGTATAGGTTTATATTATGTGTGTTTAATACGTTAAGCTCAATATATATATATATATATATATATATAAAGTTTTGTTTTCTATGTATATATATTTAGTTATATATATACATGCATGGTTTTGGGTTTTCATGTTTATAATATGAAATCACATATTTCATATTTACTATTGTGTTTTTGAAAACATTGCATAGAATATGCAATTTTGTGAAAATATTGTCTTATTAGTTTATAGACTTCAATATTAGTTTATACATGTTTTACTAAGTCTATAAAAACATTTTACAAAGTTTTAAAAGTTGGTTTATGTCAAAACATCAAAATTCAAGTATATCATATTTTCATGTTTTGGATTATTTTAAAAAATGATGATATTTTTCATTTGGGAAGTCCTTTTTCGAAACCAGTTATTGTAGCATGTTTATTATCATGTCTACAATCATTCCCCAAAGTTTTACATTTTTTAGAATTTCGACAGAGAGTTCGTCGGTCGACCGTCGCGGTCGACCGAGAGCTTCCTTCGGTCGACCGCACCGGTCGACCGGATAAGTCAGCTTTTGTTCTTCTCGTTTTGACCTAGATAGCGGTCGACCGGACTTTTCCGTCGGTCGACCGAACTTCTCCATCGGTCGACCGACAGAATTTCCGGTCGACCGCCAATGTATCCGTTGGCTTCCAACGGCTATTTTTCTGAGCTGTTTGCTAGGGCTGTTTTTGTCTTTTGTTAGGGGTTTTGGCTAAGTTTTTGAGTGGGTATAAATACCCTATTGCTGTTCTCTTTCAACTTAACTAAGAGAATTGTTTAAATAAGTTTAAGGGTGTTTTGTGTTTGTTTAAAAGAGTGTTTAAGAGTTTTGTTTGTGAAGCAAATTTCACAAGAGCAAGTGGAGATCATCCTTTGGTGTTTAAGCATTCACTCTTCTCCCACACTCTTATCATCTTTAGAGAAGTGTTTCTAAACTCATCTAGAAATTTATTATTTTGATTATAATTTCCATAAGCTAGATTTATATTAAGTTTAGTGTAATTGATTTTATTTATCTCTTTGTACACACACAACCATTGAGCTTATTGTATTTACATTCATAGTATAATTGGGTTGTGGGATTGTGTAACTTAGAGAGTGAGCTTATAATTCGTTCTCATTCATTGTAGAGAACAAACACTTTGTATTGATCCTAATTGTAAGGATTCACTTGTAATACACTTGTACACCGAGAGAAGTGTGTGGTGAGATGGCGTCGGTTGACATGCCTAGGGAGAGGTTATAACCGAGCACTTGAGGAGGAGGACACGGGCTAGGACCAACACTTAGTGTGTGAGGTGTGATTCATAGTGATTGTATTGTGAGGTGTAAACGTTGTTCGGGTGAACGTAGAAAACTCGGTTGTGATAGTGGAGATCTCCTCGAGGTGAGGAGCGGAGACGTAGGTCGTGGGGACCGAACTCCGTAATCATATTGTTTGTTTGTGATTGCATTGGCGTACTTATTTTTATGTTCATATCTTATATTGCCTTTGTACATTGCTTGTTGATTATATTGCCCACTATCTAGTTTTAGATTGTTTACCCTTGTGTTTATATATCCTTGCACATACATTGCCTATATCTCTTTGTTAGGATATATCTTGTTGTTCATATTGCTTATCCTAGCTCATATACATTGTGGTATTTCATACTTGCTAGGATAACTTGTTAATTAATTTTAATTGGCATTTAATCGGATTAGATTAGCATAAGACCCTAATCACCCCATTTCTCTACCTTAAGGTGGAACTCGAGATTTTATATGAGTTCAGGGATGGAGGGGTTGCCCACTTGGATCTCAAAGAAGCCATAGGAGGAATATTCTTCCATGTTACTGATGACAGAAGGGGGCAGATCTATGTTGGGAATAAAGAGAGGAGATGGGGAAGGAACTAGAGGAGTAATGTTATGGAGGGGAGGATTCTTCTTGTTCTGACAGGAAGCCGAAGTGTGGCCTACCATGTTGCATGCAAAGCACTTGAAATCTCCCAAAGAACAATTTTTAGCCACGTGGCTTTTGTCCCCGCAACGGAAACACCTAAGGGGTTTAAGAGGGAGGGGGGAAAGGGAGATGGCTTGCGGCGTTTCCTGTAAGAGACAGTCTTTCAGCCCTCTTCTGGGGGAGGAGGAAGAGGGAGAATGCCCTTGAGGGAAGAAGGCGACTGAAGAGAGGAGGTAGAGGGGCGGTTAAAGCTCTTGAAGAGGTATGCAAAAGAAGAAAATGGAGGGGCTGAGGGATGAAGATGCTTGGGGAGGGCGGTTTTTGGGGGAGGAGGGGGAAAAGTGAAAACCGTGGGTGGGTTTGAAGGCTAAGAAGCTGGTTTGGGTGGCACAGAAGGAAGAGGGACAAGCGTCAGATGAGAGATAGTGACCTGACCATTACTGAGAGCAACTCCAATGGGGAGGCTGCAAAATGCAGCCTCCCCAAAGAATATGTTTGGGGATATGCTTTTTTAGAGGGGGGGCACTCCAACCACCCCCTCTATAAGAAGCTCCATTTGTATTTTCAATTGATTTCTTTTATAATACTTTAAATAGATTTAAAAATATAAAAAATATAAAATGTTAAAAAAATTATATGATTTAATTTAAAATATAAAATATATTATAAAATAATACTAAAAATATAATATATAATATACTCATTATTTAAATAAAATTAATTATCTTTAATAAATTGATAATAAGACATAGATAAGACATAGTATACAAAGTGTTTGCCTCCATACCTCAGTTTTTTTTCCCCTGTAAATTATTTCAATTTAAGGGGCATTTAATAGAGGTAAGATTAAATAGGCGCATACGCATTGGTGACGGTTCCCATCGAACCCCGCCACCCCCTCGAGAGTCGAGCGCAGGCAAACATATGAGGCTGCGCTGTGCTAGGGATGGTGCGAGCCGGCCGAGGTCTTGGTTTCTTTCTGGCCTGAGCTCTAGTCGCCTGGGATCAGCCGTTATCTCTTTGCGGACGCATGCGGGCGTTTAACTTCGACTCGGGTTTTGCCAAACAAGAAAAGGGTAGACAGAGATTAGGATAACAGAAGGGTTCGACACAAAAAGTCCATGGATGAAAACTGTTGAGATGCTATTTGACATTCAAAACAAAGAACGATTTGTCAAGAAAATGATTTCCTAATAAAGTTTCATATTAAAAAAAAAGGGATAGTTTCAATCTTGCAGGCTTTCATAAATGGAAGAATCTTATCATCATGACAATGGACAAGTAGATTATTGACTTATTTTCTGGATGCGGAAAGTTAGATGTAAATCCAATCCAGAACGGTTAACAGAAAAAAAAATCAAAGGGTTTGCCCTGCAGCTAGGTAAGAAACGAAAATAATGTGATCTCCTTCTGTTCGATCTGTATTATTTATTTATCACAAAAATAACTACAAAATCACCTAGAAATCTGTACTGACGCAAACAAACTGCTCCAGATTAAGAATTTACAGAATCGATATACATGAAGTATATTCATATGGTCATTTATTCATTAAAGCTGTAATGAAGTAAAAAAAAAATACAAGCAATCCGTTCCTGCGGACAATCTATTGCATTTCATGAAAGATGAAATATAACAGAAGCCTTTACTCGTATTCTGAGAAGATAAGACTGGCAAAAAGCACAAAAGATGTATATTTTTTGTATTTTAGATAAAACTAGGAGGGGTGATCACTGCTAGGCAGTATCAAGCAGCAAATTTTGCCTTAAATTTCTCATAAAATGCAACCAATATCAAGCAGCATCAACAATAAATATAATCCTAGACAAAATAGATGGGCCACCAAAATCAAATAAAAATCCAATCATAGACTTTTAAAGTGACCCAAACAAAGTTTTAAGACTTAAACATTAGGGGGGGAAACACGCGCGCGAGCGCACACACAAGAGTATCAGTTGGATACTACCAATCCATCCATCAGCAAACTGAATGCTCCCACGACGAAACAGACACAAACAAAGACTGATGGAATTCCTCCCAGGGCCAGGATAACTTTCATTAAAAAAACCTGGGAAAATATTCCAAGATACGAAACAACTAGGAAAAAACTGTTTTTCTCTTTATTCATGACAAAAGAGAGAACTAAAACTCTCAGAGAGAAAATAAACTGAACCCACCTCAAGAAATGCCTTCATCCAGAACCGGAACCAAACCATTCATCCAAGCCATCAAGCTTCGTCATCGCATCAGTATACTTCATTCCATAGAAACCAACAGTTCGCATTCCTCCAAATTCTTCATTGAAATTATTGTTCTGGTTCTCAAACATCAAGCTCTGCTCCTGCTCCTGGGCCTGCTCATAAACATTGCTCTCCATATTATACTCTGGAATATAATACCCATTCTGGTTATTCATCATCGCATTCTGGTGAAAGCTTGGTTCTTGAACATGCGCCATTTTTTCCTGTATAAAATTTGAACTCAAATTAGTAGGCATTACCATAGTCCGATCATTGACATTAGTGTCATATTGGTTCATCAGATTGCCAATCTGCTGGTTATCATTGATTTGGCTCTGGTTCAGCTGGTTGTATTGATAAGCATAAGGAGCAAATCCTGCAGTGGCATGAATCCCCGGATTAACTGATGAGCTAGCACGATACTGGCAACTGTACTGATGAATGTTTCTTGTACCCCGATCAGCAAATCCATTACAGAATTCATGACGAGGGCAGCCGATATTTTCACAGATAAATAGAGGAAACGGTTGCTGATATTGATCCTGTGGCATTATTGCTGCTGCTCTCTTATGAGCATGATTCATACTTCCCTCTCCCTCAATCTTGATCCCCTTATTCTTTTGCTTCTTTCCAGAATCTTCATCATCTTTGCTATCCTCTCTGAGATTGTAATACTCAACATCATAATCACTGCAGGAACTGCTGAAGGAAGAAGCTAAACAGTTGTTTCCTTTATTAACTGGCAATTTTGGTACCTGAAACTCAGGATGCTTCTGTCTATAACATCGATCTTCTTGATCCAGCACAGCTGACCATAACAAGCTCTCTTTTGCCGTCAGTTTATCTTGAAGACACTTTGATTGCTTAATAAGCTGACGAATCTTATCAGTGTTCGGAGAAATGTGTTTTATGACAGCAGTAAGCACTGCAACCTTCCAAACTTTTTTAAGATCGTGGGGTTTCTTATAAGGCGGTTTTCCCTTATCAGTGGGGAATCCCAGCTCGATCCACCAATCATCGGTCAAGTCAGGCCACCATGGCGGTGGCGACCCTTTCTCAAGAGGAAACCTCCTTTGTGGTGGCTCACAGTGTTGCATCAGAGCCGAGAGCAGTGATCCAAGAGTTGTATCTTGAATTTCATGCAATTTTACACGAATGTTTATATCAGCTTTTTGTTCATCTAAAGCAGAAGCAGCAGCATGCTCAGCCGAATACTTTGCAACAGCTGCAGGTCCATTTCGGTCAAATCGCACCTTTTCCTTCCACCAACCTCGTAAATTTTCAGAGGCACCGGTGACTGGCTTGCCATTTTCAGGGATTATTCCATACACGAAGCCCTCGGCGTTGCAGGACTCCATCATTTTTAGCATGTACCGGAGTACTGTATCTTGAGCTCTTGAGAATTTCTTTTTTCGAGCGAGTTCTTTGCTTTGTGCAGGTTTAGGCTCGGCAATGAGTCCTGTTTCAGACATCAAAAGCTTATTTCTTCTGAGACGCTTCAGTTTCAGAGTGTCTTTCCATATTCGGCACACGAGAGTTTCTTCATCCTCGCTCAGTTCTCCATCTTCGTCGTCATCGTTGTAATCCATATTCGGAGGAGGAAGAGGAAGAAGCATGGCATAGGGAATATCAGGTATTTCTTGATTTTGCCCTTCCATTTTTCAAACAAAGAGTAAAAAGAATAATTTGTATCTACTTCCTGCAATTTTAGATAGGAATATCAAACACATTAAGATACCTATTAAACATAAAGAGTTTATGTAAGAAGGGGCCGAAAAAAAGATTTTTTTTTTTTCAAGATAGACGAGGTCAATCTAATGAAACTTATATTCACATTCAAATGAGGGGAAAAAATAACTTCAATCATGGCCTACTTTTGGTAAGCTTGCCTACTGACTTATTACTACAATTATTAACCAATAATAGTAACAAGTCACACAAAATTGAAGTGGATACATGCTGCATAATCACAGACGAGTAAAGTGATTGAGATTGCTTTTACTGATACAAAATATTGAAATAATGTTTGTTATTCAGTTGTTCTTTCAAGATACACCAAGAACAAAATCTCTTTGGATTCTGAATTTAATAAGAAATCTTTTTCATCAATGCACACATGCAATAATATAACTGGTATGTTACATATAACTAATATGAATCTTCCTATAGATATGATTTTAAACATCTATAGCTGTGAGCATGCAAACTAATCAAGTCAGCCAGACCTAAGCTACATAAGCTCAGGGAATTTGTATAGAAACCAACACAACAAGATCGTTGATTACTATTGGAAATTTCATAATCTCCAACTAAAAAAAAATCCATGTAACAGATTAGCTGAGTGGCACTTAAGCTTAAAAATTAACCAGTACTAAGGGCAGGACATCATAAAAACATAACAAGGGTTGAGGAATTATGAACGAATTTGGAATGCCCGTTTGCTCATGATGTAATCCCCTCCCCCTCCAACAAGGGATGATGAATTATGTATGAATTCTTCCATTATGGATCTCTTCCCCACCTAAATATTCTGTCTTTCCATATTAGCCATAAAGTTGCCAATAATAGCCATAAATTTGTCATAATAAAACAGTCCCCTGACCTTAACTAATTATACGGAAAATTATAAATATATTTTGACTATGATGCAAGACAAGAATGTTGAAAGTTTATATATGTTTTAGAGTTTTGTTGTTACAAGGTTGGGTATAATTTACAGTTCATATCTGATTGGGAAACTAGCAAATCTTGACGCATGAGGCTTGGTCAAGTAAGCAGGCAAAATTTTGTTTAGTAAGAAGAACAGGGACAAAGTACAGGAATGTTTTTACAAAGAGGAACACACTTAGGTTCAATATGTCAGTGCACAATGCTAAGAATATTCTAAAGTGTATATTCAGATCTTTTTGAACTCTTTTGGTTGCAAGTAATACATTGTTGTATATTGAAAAGTAAAATGTAGACATAAATCCTGCAAAGTAGAACACCTTAGAATGATGGCTCTTAATAAAGTTAAATACTAAGCTAATGTCACAAACATCAGAAAAAAAAATCACCAATCTGGATTTGCGACTGTTGGATTTACCTAGTGAAAGGTCTATAACACTGATATTACTTCCTTAAATAATAGCAAGACAACCATTTTGATTTCCGATTGCAAAAGTATAAAAAAGTAGGAGAAAAATAACTGAAGAGACATAATATGCGAAAATCTATATCATATAAAAAATTGAAAAACAAGTAGAACATAAAAAAAAGCTACTGCTTTTATCTTTTAATTCTGTTGCAGGCGCAGCTCAGATGAAAAATCAAGCACAATCCGTAAAAATAAACAAATCATATGCAAAATGAAAGCAGATGCTTAACAATTAAATGTTAATTAAAAAATAATAATGAGAAAAAAAAACTTTCCGACATGGGAAACACAAGATTAATACAGTGTAAATAAATAAAGAATATTGATTTACTTTTATTCTCGAATAAACTTTTGAAAAAAAGTAAAGAAAGAAACAAAAGAGATAGGCTCTAGTGGACCAGCTGCTCGATCATGAACTTCAGGAAGTCTTATTTCATGAACAAACAACCAAAGAAGCTAAAAATGAAGGAATGGTGTTTTCTTTTCCAGAAAATGTGCTTGAAAATGAAACATGAAATGAAGAAACTAGTGCTTTCTTTTCTATTCAAACTACCTCCATTACTGTCTAATAGTAATGGACTAAAACTAATGATGAAAAGGATGTTTGTAAAATTCTAATATGAATATAGCATAAAACCAATTAAAAGATAACAATAAAAAAGTTCACCTTCAGTTACTCGAAGAACTAAAAGAATTGAATAAACGAATCACAATTTATGTATATAATTGAATTGATAAGTAGTAGTAAAAGTGTATGATGTGAAAAGGTACTTCAAAGTGGTTGCAGAAATGTAGAAGTAGAACCACTGTTGCGTGCTTCTATATCCTCATCAGATCGCCTTACAAGATCCAAAACCCATCTAAATATAAAATTATAGAAAAGGAGATTGAGATCTGAGGGTATATAGTAGTAGATAAATAAAATAAACTATTATTTATGTCCATATACTGATTACTCTATGGAGAAAATGCTGTTGGAAAATGTTAAGCAAAACAGATAAAGCAACAGCTGATTTGCACAATCCTAAAGTAAAGGATGACAGCTTATGAAGGGAAGATAGAACATCATGCTTTAGAATATGGTAGAAAAATAAACGAAGTGCAAGCATTGACCAAGTACATTTGCAATAATGCATAAAAATAGGGTGAGAAAATGAAATGTAAAGATTATTTAAATTCTAGCATATCTTGTTATTTATAGAAACAAGACTTGACACAAGTAATGCAATTAACAAACTTTGAAATCTTTCAGTTGAGCTCCTCCCGAATCAGGGAACTGAGACAGCAAGATAAGAGATCAAGTATAATAAAAAAGAGCATTAAATTTACATGTAACATTAATTGTGCCAGAAATGGTTCAAAGCTCTTTTAGATATATTTATTTTTATAATGTTGCGTACTAAAATTCTAAATCCGCAGAATATCTGAATACTCACATAGACAAGACATAGTAAAAGAATTCAAGAAACCAAAAATAATAAAAAACACTTCTAGATAACATAAAGAAATCTTACATTCAGTCAGTTCTACAAGGAAAATAACTAAATGAGGATCATTAATAAGTTCGATATACAGATATCTCCATATACATTATAATGTTATTTAACTTACTAATTAGAGTAGGAAATAAAACAACCTAGCTTGTGAAAGATATACACTAGATTGATATGAAGAGAATAATCGAGTAGCAAATCTTCGTTAGAAAATGATGGAAAAGTAAAGATATAACTCGAACAATCGGCAACGGAATTCGGAGTACTGTTGGGAAAGAATATTAGTAAATCAAAATATTCTTAACATGTGAATTGTAATGATAATTGTCACCAGGCAGAGAAAAACTATAAACAAAGAACGAGTTAAAAAAGGCATAGTAATGATGATAGTATTCGCTATCCATTTATTAAATTAAAAGGAGCAGAAGTAAAGATTTCCTTAGAAACAATTTACCATCAGGCAATTTGAGCTACCAATCCATTCATATATGACACGTTCTGCATGTTTCAATTAGTGTTCGTATGTGCGTGTTTAGGGAAATTTATACCCACGAGGAAGTTGATTGGCCTGTAACATATTTTAAATTCATGGAGTGTTCATAGAGATAGTCTAGAAGGAGGCATGCAAAATTTTAAATTTTGACTGCAAGGAAGAGGGAAAATGTGAAATCTGCAATATATATTTTGAAGGGAATATCAGAAACTGTCTCTCTGTCAAATTTGGTTTTTATATAGAGAATAAATTACATGTAATAAGTTTTTCAAGTTAACCCTAGATATTCGGACAAATTTGGAACACTCAGCATAACTGAAAAAATTATTTAGACAATTTGAGAATAGAAACACAAAAATGCACATAAACAAACATAGAAGGAAACAAACAGTGATTCCATAGTATAGGAAAATATGAATTAAATAATGGGATGATGCCATGAGTGAACTGATTTTTCCATAATTCATAGACCCAACTAAAGAAATATATGTTCAACTCCAAAAAATTTGGGATTTGGCAAACCGTTGGCAACTGATTCATAGGTTTGCATCGCACAAAAACTAATCATCACCTAGGTAGATGTTACGAAAAAAGTTATAGTTATACAAAATCACTTCTGGCACCAACATTATCGAAGGGATATTACAGAACAAAACATCCAAAAACCAAAAGATGTACTTGTGTTTAAAAAAAAGACTTTCAGATCTTGCTTTTTTGGGACCACAGAAACTGCATACAGCAGGTTGTGATCAAATGCTTGAAGGAGTCACCATTTTATACATTCAATTTCTTGAAGATCAGATCAGACATGCAGATGTTAGCAGACACCATTAAAAAAATAAAGCAATGGAGTATCACCAGGTAAAGTAAAATTTGATTAAGAATATAAGATATATACAAATGTTTGCTATATGCAACATGTGTATAGTTCTTACTAATAATGAATACCTTACTTTAAGAAAAAACTTTGTCATCTAGTCCCTATATCTAACCCTACTACAAACACATAAAGTAAAAGCTAAAATTTTCAACTAAAGCTAAACGCCTTAATCTAAACCCTAAAACCAAACCGGAATCACAAATCTAATCTAAAAAGAACTTGATCAAAAGTTTTACCATCTTGTTGAAGAGAATTGGTTTGGGTCCTCAAAGGTATAAGGTTAGAATTAGGATTAGCTTTTGGATTTTGATTGGCGATGAAGATAGGTAAAAAATTATGTACCAAGAATATTTGGACCTGGATTGCTACCTAGATTAAGGATAGATATAAATGAACTAATGTTTTTGTTGTTGTTTTTTATTATATTCTTAATACTTTTGTTTTCCAACTTTAGAAGGAAAAAATAAGATTGAAATTTCATTTGACCATCACATGATCAATTTTGGTTGATCGAGCAATCAAAATGCTAATATGAGAGATTAACTTGAGTGGAGGGATTAAATCTAATATGTAAAGTAAAAAATTAAATTTGTCACACAAGAGATACTAGAATCGTAACTTGCAAGTAAAGTATGATTAAAAAAATGGCAAAAATCTAATTTACCCTAACAATTTTTCATCAAGATGACTCTTGGATAATACTTCGACAAGGTAAAAGAAAAAAAAGTAACAGATCATTACAACATACCAAATATTCTACGCACGGGAGACTATAAAAGAATAATTTCCTAAAAATTAAATTGGTTTTCGCGGGAAATAATAGAATCGTAACTTGCAAGAAAACTATGATAGAAAAAAAAGATGGCTTAAATCTAATTTACCTAGTCATGTTCATCAAGATGACTCTTGGACAATACTTCCGCAATGTAAAAGAAAAAAGTAAAAGATCATTAAAGCCTACCTTATATGGAGAAGCTATGCCCGGGAGACTATAAAAGAACTTCCCATAAATTTAAATTGGTTTTCGCGGGAGATAATAGAAGCATAACTTGCAAGAAAACTATGGTAGAAAAAAGTTGGTTTAAATCTAATTTACCGTAATCATTTTCATTTAAATCTAATTTACCGTAATCATTTTCATCAAGATGACTCTAGGATCATACTTCGGCAAGGTGAAAAAAAAGTAAAAGATCATTAGAACAGACCAAATATGGAGAAGTTATGTGTGGGAGATTATAAAAGAATAATTTATCATAAAATTAAATCAGTTTATGCCGAAGATAATAGAATCATGACTTGTAAGGAAAAGATGAGGGTATAAAAAACAGATCTGACCGTTAAATTAAGCAAAACTCATTTGTTATTAGATCACCAATTGAGAAACAAACAGTTTCTATCATGTCATTTTTCATAGTCCAAAACCCATGTATGATAATCTATTTTGACATGGAAAAGGACATCATACGCACAAAATCCCTGTTCTTCCTTTCTTTGCAAATAACCGTTATGCAAAATCAATTACATTTTCAAAAATGAAAATTTTCATAAAATAAGATCCAAACCAAAGTGAGAAATGAAGTAGATCTAAATTCATTAACGACATCTACAAAAGGATTCAATATCTCAATCTGTAAAAGTCAGCAAACTAACAAAAAATGGCATGGTTGCAATGCAAATTCTCAAACAAGAGGTGAAACATAGCCACCCAAATAAGAGATTATTAAACAAGGAAAATCACTCACACAATCCAATGGAACTCATGAAACACCAAAAAAGAGCAATAGTAAAAACATCGATATAGTAAAAGTACAAGACAATGCAACCAAATTTAGACAATCAGGATTCAATACACAGTAGACAAAATAAAAATTGAACAATCAATCAGAAATCAAGAGAAAATTCTATGCAGATTATTTTTATTTTTATTTTACATTTGCAGAGTTACTGTTCAAATAAACTAGAAAACAAATTAAATTAAGGAACTAAAGCATAATACTATGTACATGAGTTCTAAGTGGAACAAACCTCTGTCAAGCTTAACAGATGCAATGAAGGAGAAAGGTGACAGAGGATAACAAGAGTAGAGGAAGTGAGATCACTGTCTTTCCCTTCTCTCTCCACCTCTCTCTCTCTCTCTCTTGTTTCTTTGAAATTTAAAGTAATGGCGAGCAATAAATAGACATTTTTTAACCGCAAAGTCAAAAAATTTAACTGATGATTAAACTTATCAAACACCCTTTGGCAGCTTAATGCCATTTCTGATTTCTTCTAGAGGTATTACCAATATACCCTCTATCCTTCTTGTGTAAGCCTAGTGGGAACAGGATCTTGCCAAAACTAGAAAGGGGAAAATGGTCATTGATCTAGAAATAGCTAATATATTTACCACCATCAATCATATATTTGCTAAATTTTAGCGAATATCTAGTGTGCTCTACAACTTAAGAAAATAATTAATTTTTCAATAATGGAAAGTCCTAAGAGATTGACACTTGGAAAATTCAAATGTGAGAGAAGTAGAGCCACGTCGAATTTTTCGTGAAGTTCTAGCCTAAAAGTAAACTAGGGAGGTTTCCCTCGGTTATCATGACCATTGGAGAGGGAGTGACCCATATATAAATTTATTTCTTGCTATAATTAGCTATTTTGTGGATCCTTATCTAGATTTTGACCATTAAGGAATATATTTAGTGCATAAATGCATATATAGAGAATGACAGCAAGTTCTCCAAATGGTGCTTGCCTTAATTTTCCTTCTACTTATGAATTAAATATATTTTTGGAAACCATGAATATTTGAAACTATTTGGTGTTAATCATTAATTTTACAAATTCAACATTGGCCATTTTGAATTTCAAAAGTTCTTTAGACATGGTAAATGATTGCAATGTCTAGTTCTTTGAACTCAAAGATGATACTATGGTCATGCAAAAGACATAACAATGTGTTGGAGGTTATGTCCATGACAATATCAGAGAAGATGGTATAATTCAATGAACTCATAAGTTAACACTCTAAAACATCTTAACATTGAATCTTAATGTTGCTAACATATTCAAATATATAAATGTTCTTCGATCTCACTTCTCTAGCAGAGGTTGCGTTGTTATGCATGGACTATTGGATCTTAATGTTATTAACATAATCAGTGTTTAAATGTTCTTATATTTGACTTCTCTATAAAAACTCCTAATAATATGCTCGTCAAGGCAAATGACTACAAAAGTATTAGAAAAGCTGGTGTACTTCAAATGAACTCGTATGCATGCACTATAAACATCTCAATATTGAATCTTAAGGTCATTGCATATTCAAATATTTAAAGAAGCTTCAATTTGACTTCTCTACCGTAGGTTACACTATCCAGGATGTTTGTTCTATTTGTTTCCCTGGAGGAGAGACTTTATTCCGTGTTCTGGTTAAATATTACGCGACCAATGGTGTTAGATGAGATTATTGTATCATTTATAATTGGAAAGTATCATCCAACATTTAGATCTTATTTTATTAGTTCACAGCTTCATAAAATTGTGAGATAGAAAGATGATATGGAAGTAAACAAAGAAATCTACGAACATTTGCTTGATTTGAAAAAAAAAGACGCAATGAAGTTACTTTTAGGAGTAGCATTATTAATATAACGATAAGAAATGAGTAGTAAAGGTTGCTCCTATTGCAGATAAAATGAGAGAGAATCGACTAAGATGATTTGGTCATATACAACGGAAACCTTTAAGTGACCAGTTAAAAAAATGATAATATTATAGCTAATAGGACAAGCTGACAAAGAGATCTAGAGGTAGACCAAAAAGAATTTGGTTGAAAGCAATTAAGAAAAATATGATAATGGCCAAGTTGCTTGGACACGGATGCGGGTACTGGACACGACAAATTTGTAAAAGGTTGGCACAAGGACATGGCTGAAACTCATAGGCTGTAATCTTACTTCTAAGCTAGATTTACAAATAAGCCTTTGAAATTATACTTCTTAAGGCTGAAACAAACACAGGGCTGAAACAAACACGACTCTTGTCCAACAAGTTCTAAATATAGATGTGAAAGTGTGGGATATGTGAACCAGTGTTGTAAATTAAAACAAATAGCGTAAAATAGTGTACACGTTTGAAATTTGAATAAATATATGCATATAATTAAGTAGTGTCCATGTAGTTTCGGGTAAGGGTACGACAGGGTACATGTATAGCTTCATGATAGAAGTACCCATGTAATACAGAATAATGGTTAACTCAACAAAGAAGATAACCCATAATAAAACAGAAGGGAAGAAGAATAAGATTCATGTAGCTGACTCTAAATATTTGGGATATAGGCTTTGTCGTTGTATTATTAGTATAACAATCATAAGTACTAGTGCTTATTCAAGAAAAGGAATCATTGTGTTTGGCATAGAAGTATAGTTTCTCTCTCTCTCTAACATTAAATTGGATAATCACGTGTCGTTCACATGTCCATGCATGTTTGAAGGACTATGATTATCGTGTGTGGCGTTGTGTATAGATGACAGGGGTAATATGTAGTTAGCTAAGTGTTTAAAAGTGGCTAGGGTTAATGGTACCATCAAGTTAGTGACACCTTAAGGAGAACTACCGATTGCCTACCTTAAGCTCTCTACAATTCATGATTGGTTTAAAGGTAATTATTCTCTTGAGATATGGCAGTTCAATAAGTACAAAGAACTGTTTTAACATCTACTGTGCTCAAAGATGCTAGTTGCTATTCAAAATCATCACACTCATAATTGGTTATTTGTAGTGTTCTTAGCCAATATCCTTATACTACTCACATTACCCTTATTTCTAAAAAAAAGGTTGGATGTAATTTCACATTTCTCATGTACTTCGTGAATGTTGGTGCTGCAAGAGCCAATGAATGTTGAACAACGAAAAGCGAACAAGAAGTAGAAATTTTCACAATGATGAAAACATGAGATGACTCTTAATCCAACAAGAAAACTAATAGGATAGTAAATATTGAACTCACTCGCACTCCAGAGTGACCATTTACTAGTGAATGTTGAATTGACAAAAGTACTTGTGTAGGATAAAATTAATTTCAAATTTGGAATCTAATAGTAGCATGATACACTCTATGAGGCTAAGTTCAAGATTAACTTGAAATGTTGACGCATGTAGTTTCCATATTTAGGATTTCTCCAAAACTGTGAAGTTGTTTAATTTTATCAAGCGGATGGAGGGTTGAGATTAATTGTAATGAAAGTCTAGAAGTTTTTATGATAGGGTAACCTCAATGAACTTAAATCGAAGTTAAAGGCCTATAACACCCTCTTAAAAATATATGTGTACTCTGATTAAAACAATTCAAAAAAGTTATAGAGAAAAAGAAGATTTTATGCATATCCTCAATTAGGCTGCACCTGTTTGGAGTGTGCTAATTACGTATGTTTCATGCATATGTGATATATTGATAATTGCAAACAATAAATATGAATTACAATATATAGAAACTAAGTTGAGCATGAAATTGTACATGAAGGATTTGGATGTAGCAAGAAAATACTTGTTAGAAAAATACTGTACAAAAGAAAAAGAGAAGTTATAACCTCACGTGGTATATTGAGAAGGCTATGTAGAGATTCAATATGACAAAAAAACCATCGAGAATCCATATTACCGACAGCTTCAAGTTATACTTCTATATTTTATGCCTCAAATCAAACATGGGCAAGAAACTTATGTCCTAGATGTTATCTGATATAGTAAGAAGATTGCTCATGTATGCTATTATATGTGAAGAGGTTGAACATTATCAGCAGGTTTGTGAAGAATCAAGGCCACAAAAAGCGCTAGACGGCCTAGACATTGCACCTGACGCCTAGGGCTAGGCATTTTTCTATTTTTTAGTTTTTAATTACACCTGTTAATAGTCCAATGTTATGGAAAGCTTAAGTAGTGGGCTAACACCTATATAGGTTTCTTAAGTGGTGGTGGAGAAGGTTTTGCTGAAGCTCGAAAGAGGTAAAGAAGGTGTCATAGTTAGAGAATGTTGGCGAGCGTGGAGGCTGCAATTGAGGAAATCACGATCAATGTCTAAAGGGTACAGTCTATGTAGGCAAACCACACTCCCTTAGGCGCTTTCAATGCCTAGATGGGCAGCTTAGGTACCGCTTAAGCGCTAGGGGCGAGGTAGGCGGCTAAAATACCGTCTAAACCTAGGCCTACACCTAGGTGGGCTAGACGATGGCTTTTTTAAACATTGTGAAGAATACAATGAAGCGCAATAGAAAAGCAACAACGATACCGATCACCTCAAGTTATTTTCATGCTTAATGCCTGAAATCAAACAATGGTTTATCAGCATGTTTGTGAAGAATACAAAGAAGCGCAATAGAAAAGCAACAACTGACCACTTCAAACATACTTTATACTTGAAATCTAACAATGGCAAGAAATATATATCCCAAATGTTATGCGATATTGGCGATATTGTAGGGTGATTGCTCATGTATGCTATTATATGTAAAGAGATTGAACATTATCAGCAGGTTTGTAGATAAAACAAAGAAGCGTAATAGAAAAAGCAACAATTATGATAGTAAAGTACCTAAAATGATCGATGCATCTTGATTTATTACTTCCGAAAATGAGAAAGGAAAACAAGCCAGTTTTACAGTTTAATGGATCTTGATCAAAATATCTATTATAGGTCACATGTGAAGTAAATCTTTCAATCAAAAAGCAAAATAGAAGACAAGATTGCAGGAAATGAAAGTTGAAGGTGGCCGAAAATTAGACACTGGTATTGGGATAAATCAATTTGTTGCATAGTACCATGTTATGAATGCTTTTGGTAAAGTTTAAAGTTATTATTAATCCTTTGTATTTGATCACTTTGTTATCAAGTCTGAGGTCTAAGAAACCAATGCAACAGTTCTGGTTCAAAACCTAATACTTGAACTTTCTAGCTAAAAGATGGATCAACTAGAAGTTCCATCACCAAAAGAAACCTGATTTGTTTGTTCTTCCCTTTTATGTTTCTTTGGTTCAAGAAACTAAATCCAGCACCTTTGAGACTAGATGAAAAAACTCAGCTTCAATGCATATATTGAAATTTAATGGAAATGACACCATATCTAATCTATTATCTCATAGTTGACTGATAGCTAAATTCCAATCATGGAAGGAAACATGTATAAGGAATGCAAGAGATATATAAGGTAAGCTTTAACTAAGCTGCTAATTTTGATTTAGGTGCTATGGTTATAGTTTTGTTATGATTAGAATTAGGGTGAGGATTATGGTAAGGACTAGGATCGATACAGGGAATCATTTATTGCAAAGTAACATAGTTGTAATGATTTATCGGGAGTCCGGCTGCTGATTAGGAACTAAAGTTGGACCAGCATTTTCCAAATTTTATAATTACTGTCAGGCTGTGTTTGGGAATGCTGATTTGGGCTTGGATTTGAAATTCTGGGTATTTCAAATCCAAATATCATGTTTGGGCTCAACTTTAGGACATGATTTTAAATCAAGTGATTTTATACAATGGATTTGAAAAGCCCAAAAAATATGGATTTCAAATTTCACCACACTAGTTGGTATTTGCCAAATCCTCAGTCCACAAAATCCCAACCCCTCAAAAACCCGACTCCTCTTTTTTTCCTCTTTCACGCTCGTGTCGAAGTCCCAACTCCTCAATGCTCGATCTCGATCCATCGCAGGTGGCCTCATCCTCCTCTCCCCTACTCTCTCTCTCTCGCTCTCTCTCTTCCTCTCTCTCTACTGTCTCCTATCTCTTCCCCTCCATTTGAAACCCTAGATCTGAGCTAGGGTTTTGGTCGTGATCGTCGCGGCTAAAACCCTAGATCAGAGCTAGTACTATTGGCATGACCCCCATTTATGGTGGTTTATGTCATGAGAAAATTATCTTACCAAAAATTTCTAATTTTTTGATGATTTCATTATGAATGCATTAGGTTTTGGTGATTTTGATGGATTCTTAGCTAATTCATTTCTTTATGATTTTGATGATTTCATTTCTTAGCTAATTCCATAAGACTGCTCTCGCTCTCGGAATCGCTCAGGAGCTTAGAAGCAAGGTAAAAGTTCATTTCTTTATGATTTTCTGAGACCAGTTTTTTTTTTTTTTTTGGCTAAATCATGGGAATTGTGATTAATTTTTTGGTATGCTGCTTTGATGTAAGGAACTCATGCCTGTATCTTGAGGAATATAAATTTGAAGTTTGAACTAAATACACGTATATTAATTGGTTAGTAATCATAGAATTACATTACAGTTTCAAAGGTTAAAATATCATATTCTATCTGTTGATGTACTTTCTATATATGTTTGATATTTTGGATAGTGTCTCGCTATTAAATCAAAACATATATTTGTAAAACTATATTCTATATATGTTTGATATTTTGGATAGTGTCTCGCTATTAAATCAAAACATATATTTGTAAAACTATATTGAACCTTTTTTGGCATATATATATGTACTGATGTTGAACTTGGAATCCTTATTCTTAATAGTATTATTCTTGGAATAAACTGGTAGAAAACAAAGAATACTTCTAATATCCATCAGCAATTTTTTTTTTCCTTATTGAAGAGAAGGACAGCACATGTAATACTCATTATGTCCTCAACCTTCTAAGGTCTTGGAAGAATCAAGAGTGTTAGCTGGATTGCATATTTATTAATAAACACTTATGATGATGAGGATGAAAGGGATTAGCATCATCACCATACCCACCATCACTAGTTTCTCTCTGCTTTTATGAAGGTCCTTCAAAGGATTTGACTTTATTTTTGTGACACATTGGCAATCTTCAGTTGTTATCAAGTACAAGAATGCAATGAAGAATGAAGGTTGATTACAGGTGTACGCCAGCTCTTTTCTTTTTGGGACATGAAATCAGTGAAGTAGCTAGTCATATTAATGGAATATACGCATCATAATTTTCTCTGATTTTTACTAATATCAAGATTCTAGGGGTAGCCCATACTAAATTACAAGGAGCAGGTATATATATATGCATCTAAGACTTTACCATAAATACATGGTCAGCTAATATCAAACTGGTAGCTCATCAATTTACATATTTTTTAAGTGAACAAAGACATGTTCCATCAAAAAAAGTTTATAAATGTTTGCAATATTCGTAAGAACAGGACTAGAATGGACAACTTTGTTGTGCATGGAAATGTAGACACATCAGTTTTGGTTGAAGGAAGCGCACTATGGAAATGTAGACACATCAGTTTTGGTTGAAGGAAGCGCACTACACATCATAGATGTTCACTGCATCTACACTTGCAAGTGCATAATTATGTGATAGTCAATATATAAAAACTGTTCTCACTAGTTCCTACTTTTCTATATTATGTTAATGAAAATTGTTTGATATCAAACTACTTCAAAGCTGTGTACCTCAACCCATTATGTCACATTTTTTCTCAGCACCAAAGATATGGAGGACCCCCCAACTCGAGCTTCTTTTTTTTTTTAAGGTTCATATATTTTTCTTCTTATATGATTATTTTCACTTCCGTAACAAATGTATTCCTTGGGAGGTTTGTCTTTATAGTCCTCTGGGTCTTTTATATTTTGATATATGGATTAGAACCTTGTAATTTTATAATTTATGGATGTAATTGTTAAACGCTTTTGAGATTTTATCCTTTCATAGAATAGATGGCATTTGATATCTAACCAAGTACTTCGAAAACTATTTGGAAATTTACTTCACAGAGTCCGCTTCCTGTTTATGAGTAAACAAGCAGAAGGTACCACTGTATCTTCACTGCTGACCCTATACTATTGCTTTATTTTTTCTGCAACATACTTTATCATTGCTTTAGTTAGAAATGATCATCAGAATGTCAAATTTCTGAATTCAACTACCTTAAAATACAGACTGGACCAAAGCTAGTTATTCACTGTTCAGTTTCATATGTTTAGTTTCAGGGGGAAAAGTTACCTTTGGGCATGCAGTCATGCAGGTTCCTCAGTTAGTTCTCTTTCTGCATCTGATAATTGAATAAAATTCTTGAACTTTGTTATTGCTTGACTGAGACTATCAGATTCTTTTATAGTACAGTGATTTTTCCTCTCCAAGAATCACGTTTACATCTGATGCTATAGTTAATAGCTATGATCCAATTATATGTGTAGGTCACATGCTCTTTCGCCATTCATTTGCATCTAATGTTGTATTGCATCAACTTAACCTTGAAAAGCCACTGGAGAGCAAAGAACCAAACCAATATATGTTTTAGTAGCTTGTTTCTGACACTATTATTAGTTTGTCATGCATGAAGATCCTAAGAACTAGACAGTTGTTTCTAAGTAATCCTTCGTGCATGATGTGCTAATTCTTTATTACTCATTCTGTGTCATTCACTTTGGTATGTATTAGGATGACAAAGAATGGGAAACAAATTGCATCTCACTTGAGATCACATGTTGTTTGGAATCGTGATATGGATTCAGCTTTAGCTAATCGTGATATGCACACTTATAGTTGTGATTTGCTTTTGTAGTAGATATTATTTCTGTTTTAGAGCGTATTTTGTTTCATGAACTAATTGATGCCAAATTTTTTAATGTAGGATCCAATAAGTTCTCCGAGACATGAGTTGGAAGCATAGGAGAAAAAGGAGGAGAAGACTTTGAAGGATAAATAGACAATTTTTTGTTATGGTTTCTTTTAGTAGTTTATGTTGTGTTAATTTAGCTTGTTGTAGAAAATCATGGTTATCTACTACCTGTAGTACGTTGTGTTTTAAATGAAGACATATTGCGTAGTCTAGAGCTTCTTATGTGGAATGTTCGCTATACTCTTTTGTGTCGTCAAGTCTTTTATCATGACTAATTTTTAAAGTAGTAGTATTGTTATTTTGGAGATTGAAGGTCAATGTGGTAGTGGATAAAACCATAAAAAAATGCTATTATAATGAATATTTTGGACATTATTATTATTGTTTGTATTCTCTCGTATCGATTCATGAAGGATGAGATGTTCGCATGAGTATTTATAATTGCTATCGAGGTGATCAATTTGGTTTTGAGTTACTTCTCAAAGTTTTATTTGTGCATGACAGGTCTTTCTTCCTTTTAAAAAGGCTTGGGCTAAGTAGCATGGTACTCATATATGTTAACTATATGTATATGTCATAAATTGTTCACAGAATGATCTTCCTTATCGCTGAAATCCAAGTTCATTTATAATAAAGTGTATCCAAACATTATATTTCAAATCTTTAATTTCAAATCCTTACATTTTGTAAAGTCATCCAAACAAAAGATTCTATCAAATCATGGATTTCAAATCCTAGATTTAAAATCCTTTGATTTTAAATCAATATCCCAAATCCAAATCTTAGTTCCCAAACGCAGCCTCAGAGTTTTCTAGTTCATATTTATGAATATAATGTAGGAAGCCCATTTTAAAAGATTGTTTTAGAGTGTAAGTATATTTTCTATTTTAATCAAATAGAATTTCATCATATTCAAAAGTTATATGCAAGTAAGACTTTAGTTGGGTCAAAGACAAAATAGGTATAATTGGAAACTTGATTCTTTAAATTATTTATTTTCCGATCTGAAAAAAGATAGGAAGAGTAATATCAGTTTGGCTCCCGTGCACTCAAAGTTAAGATATTGAATTTATTCCAAAGGGCACCAGGTTGATTACCAAATTTCAATCATTTCATGCAACCTTAATATGTTAAGCTTTAATTACGTCTCTAAACAAAACTTGATGTTGATATTTAGGGTTAGGGTCAGAGTAGAGAGTGGGAATCACTTACAGTAAGTCACTTGTAATGGTTGCACAGGGGACTGTAACCAATTATATGTTAACAGACCTTCGCATACACAACTGAAAATCCACTAGGTTTCTTATATGGATGAACTTACTCAATTCAAATACTATCCTGTACGGTTTACTTGCGCAAGTTTGGTTAAAGACTAAGTGACCTCGTTCATCATCCTTTTGTATATTTAAACAAGTCATACTTTTCCAAATGTTTTTTGATTTATTTTTAGATTTTTTTCCAGATGTTTGTTTACTTTGGTATTCATTTTTATAACAATGAAAACATTTTGTTCAAGGCTCCACCTCAAACAGGCTTCTAGCGCCATCGTTAATAAGATGAAGTCCTTCTGACTAGGTGGTTGACCTTTTATGGAACCAGGGTTAGTCCAAATAGACTATAAAACAAGAATTTCTAGATCAATTTTCCATAAATTTGAATTTTCAAAAAATAAATGTTAAGACCTTGGCTTCTCCAAAAAAATGTGATGTATTGTGGCTTGAAGAATTTTCCAATTCCTTCAGCTGTCTTAACTTCTTTACGCAATGCCATAGCATAAATTCACAAATGTACAAACATTTTAACTGCGAGTTAATACCCTACTCACATTTCTCTTTCACATCTTACTTTGTTCACACATGTACAAGCATTTCAACTATCATCGAGATAATACCCTACTCACATTTCTCTTTCACATCTTACTTTGTTTGAGCATTAGTATTGTCTCAATTTCATTGCAGTGTTAAGTTTATTGTTGTTATGAGAAGTAATAAACGTGTGATCATCTATATATTCTTATAATAATTAACAATCTAATAGAAATATTCAATACAACTACTTTTAACAATAGGGTAAAACCACAAGCATAGAACTCTACAATGATATCATTATACAACTCTCCTAATACCGGGCACACTTAAAACGCTAGTCTTTTTTCCTTTCCGTGCATATTTATACAGTTCATTCTCAGTCTAATTAAAACAGTGATTCTGTTGAATCTTGTGTTACATTTCTTGACGTAAGAAAATGTAAAACACTATTGAGTGTTATATTTGTATCCAACATGAGATATTTACTAGTCGCTAGACTCTATCTTATCTTAAAACCATTTTAGAACATGAAAGGGTTAATTACACTTGACTACCCTAAAGTTTCACCAATTTTCAATTTTGAGGCCCTGAATTAAACTCACCAAAGGGTGCCGTAATGTTTTCAACCAACTTTTAACTTTAGTACCTTCTGTTACATGACTGTCGAAGATTCTGTTTAAAAAAGTATCATGTGACAATTATTGTTGTTGAATTCTTATACCCCTATATCGGAAAGGATTTCCGTCCCAAATCCCTTTCTTTCTCCGCCAGTTATTTAACTCAAGAAACCCATTTACAACAAAATCCTTAATTCATATCTTCATTTGTTCTAAACACAAAAACTAAAATTTGGAAAGTAAAAAACTTTCTTCTTCTGTTCTTCAATTTGCGACTGCTAATATTCATGAATCTCATTTTCTTGCTCTTTTTGGGTTGATTCTCGAAGAATATGACCTACCAGCACTTTGTCGGATACTCGTACCTTGCTCACATCACCATAACAGAGTTTAAAACATCACCCGCACTCAAAGAAACCTCACATGCTTGCTCTTAAAGAATGTACATAGACTGTTATTCAATCTCACTTGGGTCCAACATTAAGCGCAAGTTAACATAAACAAACACTGATGTCCAACAATTTTTTCCTCTGGAAAAGTAAATAAAATACAAATCTAAATTTGCACCATTCAAATTAAAAAAAAAACATAACACTGAAAATTACACATTAAAACCTAGTCCGAAAGAAATCTGCACATGCTATGCAAAACGCTCAACAACTTATCACCCTTTTGATCTCAACGAACCAAAACCACAGCGAGAGTGAAATTTTACCTTGCTGAACTGGACGAAGTAGCTAAGATCCACGAAGGACTGTGAAGAGCGCGAGGACACGTGTCCAGTCGCCACGGCCAGTGCCGCCTCTTGAACAAGTCCATGCCTTGGATTGCCTTGCCGTCGACGTGAAACCGTGCCATCTTGGGAGGAGGGGGAATAAAAACAAAGCTAGAAATCGGGTTCCAGTGTTTAGACGGAGGAGGAGATTTAAGAGCCCTGGGGACGACGACGAGTAGAAAAGGGTAAAGGTTTGGGTTTTATATAAAACCTATTTTTTTTATCATTGTATTTTAAACCTGTGTTTATCTAAGTTTTAATATATTTGATTTGATTATTATACACTTAAAAATATTGTCATCTGATACTTATACATTCTTGTTCTAAAGAATAGAAGGTCAACTCTAAATTTCCTAGTTTAAGAATATAAATTTTAATATATTACTAAATTAGCCTAATATCCCTTTTTAAAATTTATGAATGGTAAAATTTTACAGCCAATTACTATTCAAGAGGTCAATTTAATTTGTATCTCGAGGGAGGATTGTTTTGAAAAAGTAAAGTAGCTTAAATTGGTCTTGCTATTATCTATTTCTTCATCTCTTATTTTTCTTGTTGTTCTACAAAAAAAGTAAGTATTTATATTTTCAAATTCTCTTTTAAGTTAGAATTCCTATGCAATTTATTAATAGTTATTTGTAAAATTGTTCCTTTCTTTCATTGTTATTGTCCGCATTGAATTCCTATGCAATTTATTAATAGTTATTTGTAAAATTGTTCCTTTCTTTCATTGTTATTGTCCGCATTTTAGTCCTATTATTGTTATTTGTAAAATTGTTCCTTTCTTTCATTGTTATTGTCCGCATTTTAGTCCTATTATTTGAATTTATTGCAAATTTTACTTGTCACGCCCCGAAACTACAACGGAAATTTTATAAATACGGGGTGCGCGACAGCAGCGACCCGTGCACGAGACAATTCTTATGCACGAGTCAAGCCTAGCAATTCATATCACATAGTTTATAACAAAATATTCATAAACCTGCTGATGATAGAATTCAGAGCAACTATATATATGATCGGTACTTACAGCCTACAAGCTCACTGTTATAAGTATTTTTACAAAACAAAACAAATTGTACAAAAAGTGACATAAAAAGAAGAGGCTCTCCATATAGCGCCTCCCAGCCAAAAGCCCTAACCAAAAGTTCAGCTAGTACGAATCTACGTCGGATCTGAAAAATTTTAAAAACAATGGGGTGAGCTAGTGCTCAATGAGAACATTTCCCACTAGAATTCCTAGAAACCTAACAAAATAGTAATAAGCATAATTCTCAGAAATAACAAATCATAAGTTTTGCATGAGAAATTCAAAGATAGCAAAATACGATCCAAATATCATAATATTATCGTTTTCAAGAAAGAATGCAACAATTATATTTTCTTTTAGCAAAATACGATCCAAATATCATAATATTATCGTTTTCAAGAAAGAATGCAACAATTATATTTTCTTTCTTATGTGCAACTGAATATACTGTGAAGTTTATCGTTTTCAAGAAAGAATGCAACAATTATATTTTCTTTCTTATGTGCAACTGAATATACTGTGAAGTTGCTTGAAATCAAACCCTTTTTGAATCAAAGTAAATATTAAGAAGGAAAAGAACTACTAATTTGTACAAAACCAGAGAATTATAGGTTTCTAAATTTCACAGTCCATTATCAGAATCTAAATTCTCGATGAGTTGTTCATGAATGTAAAAATCACCCAATAGGTCACACTAAGGCTACGAATTATAGCCCAGTAGCAAGGGAATGTGTAACCGCATCACATAACAGATAATTCCCGGGAACCGAATGCACCTAACACTGTCATAGGTTACTGGCCAATACAGAGGGGCCAGAACAAATTTCAGAAGGGCCAATACAGAAGGGCCAATACAGAGGGCCAATACAGAGGGGCCAAATAAAGGTGCATTCACCATATGACAGGCAGAAACAATCCATAGTGGACTATTTGAGGGTTTGGGTGCATTCACCATATGACAGGCAGAAACAATCCATAGTGGACTATTTGAGGGTTTGAAAACATCGAGATCACATGTCAAATGAGTAATACTTTGCATATCAGAATTTACAGATATTTTCAAATGAAGTTGACAAGGTAAAGCTCCTTATTTCAATTAAAACAGTTTACGGATATTTACTTTTTTTCTTTTATTAGATACTAAGTCACGAAAAATCTTTGAATCCGTTAAACTGTTGAAATACGTTCCAAATACTTCATCAAAAATCTCAGATAAAACAATATTCACAATTATTTGAAATTTACATGAGAGCCAAATTCATTTTTCATATTTTACATAAAAATCAAATTTGCTTTTCATATATTATACGAGGCTAACATCGTATTATAGGATAGACCACAACAGAAATAGGTCAAATCTTTATATACATGAAAATAACATATTATTTATTTTTCGATCACAAGATAAATCAAATATAATACTCATGTAATTTCATATTATAAAATACTAGTGAGAAATGAACTCACCTTAAGCGAACACGACTTCCCCAAAATATTATCCTCCTGAATATCAACCAGGTCCTATAATATAAGATATAAGACTAATTACTAATTCAAGACAAAAATATATTATAGGTAAATCAATTCAAAATCTAGAGCCTAATAAATTCAGATATAATCAATGATAATTAATTTCTGCAGTATATATGAGCTTATTATTAACTTTAACAATTTATCAAAATTTTATAACTCTCATATACTAGCTTCTGACTTCCTAATAATTTATAATAATACAGGGGTTATAGGGAATTTATCAAGTCTAAAAGTTAACTTTTATTCTTCAGATTGGACTTGTTTACAAGGAGAGTAAATGACAGGGGCCTAACAGAGATTTTCCAATCCTTTTTCAAACATAACTCATATTACTAAGGTTTGTTCAAAATTCTCACATGGTTCAGGGGCTTAATGAAAATTTTCCTCTCTTATATTATTACAACAGATCATCTTCCTCCTCTCTTCTTCGTTTCCTCTTTTTTTTTCTTTTTTTCCGTTCCTCTTTTCTCCCCTGTTTTTTTTTCCCGGTTGAGGCCGGTTGAGGCATCTCTCTTCCTCTCTCTCTCTCTCTCTCTCTCTCTCTCTCTCTCTCTCTCTCTCTCTCTCTCTTTCGCCCCTCTCTCTCTCTCTCTCGCTCTCTCCATGGCTGCAGGACGGCGACGAGGAAACAGCCGGCGACCAAGAGCGGCCGACGACGAGGTCCTTGTCAAATCTAGGGTTAGTTTATTTTCTCTTTCTTTCTCTTTTTTCCAGTTTGTTTCATGCATCTTAAACACAAAATAAAATCCTTTGCATACCCTAGATTTTTGACTTCATATCAATTACTAGTTAACTTCCTCACTCATTTTATTTTGATTTGATTTACTAAGATCTCTATAATAATTTTACTCTTCTAAATCAAGAAGTTTCAGATAATCATGGGGATTGTGTTATATCTTAGTTGATTTTGGACTTGGGTTGCTGATCATGTTCCTTCCTCTTCTTCTTCTTCTTCCCTCTTTTTTCGTGGGTTTTCTTTGGTTTTTTTTCCTGTTTCATTCTTCCATCTACCAAGTTATCAGCTTAAAAGAGAAGGTGAGAGACAGAGGTTAACGGTTTAGGGATGTTAGGATTTCATAGGGATGGTTTCATGGGTTAACGGAGAAAGAACACGTCACTAATGGGATTCTCCAAGAGGCTCTAAATGAGCCAGCTCAAGCTGAGGTAAAAAGTTTCGTCCTAATAAAAAGTTTCGTCCTCGAAACTTAACATACCTATATCTCGAATATCTGTGGATATCTCTCTCGCATAGAATCTTCAGTCTCCCAAGTAGCTTCTCTTTCAGAGTGATTCTTCCACTGAACTTTCACATATTCGATTATTCGGTGTCGGAGTACTTGTTCTTTATAATCCACAATACGTTCTCGTCTTTCCTCATAGGTCAAATCTGGCTTGAGCTCTACTAGAGACAACTCAACGATCTCATTTGAATCTCGGATGAACTTCCGAAGCATGGATATATGAAATACATCGTGTACTCCAGATAGGTATGGTGGTAAGGCTAATCTGTATGCCACTGGACCAATGCGTTCCAGAATTTCAAAAAGACCGACAAATCTTGGGCTTAACTTTCCTTGGATTCCAAATTTTTTTACTCCTCGGGTAGGCGAAACCTTTAAGAAAACATGATCACCTACTTGAAATTCCAATTCCATTCTTCTTTGATCAGCATAACTGTAGGGTGTAAATTTGATTTCCCGAAAATAGGGAGTTTCGTTTGTATTAATAAGAAAACTTATTACAAACTAATGATCAAATATTTACAACAGAAGCAGAGGGAATGCCCTCTTTGTTTTGTGTGGGGTCTTTAGGTGGCTATAGGACGCTTCGCTCGATGCTTGGGTCGAGTCTGCTTCCCTTGGACTGTTCGATCGAAGTTGCTGGAGAGCTTCAGTACACAGTAGAAGCTCGAGTCGATGGAGTTCGGGTCTGCTTAGTTCGTCGGCGATCGGAGCTCAGAACCAGGCAGTGGTGCTGTAATGCAAGGATTATGCGAACAGCTTGGTCTCTACCCTTTTTCTCTGAGTTTTTCGACCTCTCCTTAAAGCTTGCTGGAAGAGGCTTTTTAAATGGAAGAAGGACAGCTTGACTACTCCTTGAATTATGGGATGTGACCATACATTGTTAGGAGATGTCCTGTTGTCCACTCGTACCGCCAGCGGTCATTCGAAGAGCTGCGTTCTGCATCACGTTACGTAAGAGTGGGAAAGCCCCTCCTCGTATGCGTGACAATGGCTGTCAGATGCTTGGAAAGCCCCTCCTCGTATGCGTGACAATGGCTGTCAGATGCTTGCGTGGATCTGACCAAACACCGAGCGACGGCGGCTCTCGTCCCCTCGCTTGGACAACTGATGTGAGCCGCATTTATGAAGGCGCAGGCTGTTTTGACACATATCTGCTCACTTGTACTGTAGGCCGCTATCCGGCGGGCCTGGAGTACCGTGTCTTCTCTCTTCAGGCCAAGAGAGGTAGGAAAGCACGTTCCTGGCACTCGAGTGGGTTTGGACAGTTCGCCGAATGCTGGCGGATCCGTCTCCTGACTCAGACAACCGAGGTGAGTCGCATTTATGACTGTTCAGGTCGACTCGACACCTGTCCAGTCCTTTGTACTGTGTGTGTTGTGAGGGGCCGCTTGACGGTCTTGGAGTACTGTGCCCTCTCCCTTCGGGTCGAGGGAGATGGGAAGGCCCATCTCAGCACGTGGGGTAGCGGGTACGGGCGGCTTTGAGGTTTGCAGGAGGATTCGACTTCGGACTCGGGCAGGCGAGTTGCGTGAAAGGTGAATTTCCGCTATCCTAATCGATCTCAACTCGTGCAGGTGAGCCGATCGTTAGGCGAACCTAGAATCGAGTACATTTGACGTCTACGCGGTTTAGGCCCGTGCTAGAGAACTGAGCTTGTGAGTTTTTCTCGCAGGCGAATTTCCCGTAAGCCCATGGAGGTATTTTTTTTACCGTCTACAATAACTCTTCTGACGACTTTGTGCTGTGCGAAGACGTTCTCGAACTAATTGAATTTTATCAATTGCTTGTTGTACCAATTCTGATCCAAGAAGTTTCCTTTCTCCAACATCATTCCAATGAATAGGAGACCTACACTTCCTTCCATAAAGAAGTTCATATGGTGTCATCTGAATGCTAGCTTGGTAGCTATTATTATATGCAAACTCGGCCAGAGGCAGATAATCTTCCTACGATCCTTTCATCTCCAGAACACAACATCTCAACATATCTTCTAGTGTTTGAATTGTCCGTTCTGATTGGCCATCTGTCTGTGGATGATAAGCTGAGCTGGAATTTTGTTTAGTCTGCAGAGTTCTATGCACACTTTTCTAGTATTCTGATGTGAACCGAGGATCTCGGTTAGAAACTATTGATATTGGTACACCATGCAACCTTACTATCTCATTAATGTACATTTTAGTCAACTTTTCTAATGAAAATTTCATATTGATAGGTAAAAAGTGTGCTGACTTTGTCAACCAGTCAACAATTACCCATATTGCATCATTCTTTCTCAAAGATTTCGGAAGGCCAGTGACGAAATCCATGGTGATCTTCTCCCATTTCCACATTGGTATGTCTAAATTATGGACTAATCCAGCTGGTCTTTGGTGCTCAGCCTTTACTTGTTGGCAAGTGAAACATTCTGCAACATAGGTGGTAATTTCCTTCTTCATATTATTCCACCAATATATTTCCTTCAGGTCTTTATACATTTTTGTTGATCCAGGATGCATAGTATACAGAGAGTGATGTGCCTATTTTAGAATCTTTTCTTTATCTCTGGTATGTTAGGCACACAAACTCTAGTTCCAAACCTTAACGATCCATCTTTATGTATCTTAAATTATCCTCGAGTGTCTTCTTCCACATCTTTCTTTATCTTTAACAGTTGAGCTGGTTTGCTTTAATTTCATCTAGCAAAGAAGGTTGTATTATCATTTTTTCTAATTTAACTCCAATTTGGTGGACTCTAATTTTAATTCCAGTACGATCCAAGTCCTCCAATATTTTTCTTTGAAAAGTAATTAGGCAAGCTAAATTGCATGAATTCTTATAGCTCAAAGCATCAGCAACAACATTTGCCTTGCCGGGGTGATAATTGATGGTCATGTCATAATCTTTCAAAAGTTTCAACCATCTTCTTTGCCGTAAATTCAACTCCTCTGGATAAATATATATTTCAAACTCTTATGGTCAGTATATATTTCACAATGTACTCTATATAAATAATATCTCCAAATCTTGAGAGCAAACACTACTGCCACTAACTCAAGATCATGAGTAGGGTAGTTTTGCTCATAAGGCTTTAACTGTCTTGAAGCATATGCTATAACTTTTCCATTTTGCATAAGTACACATCCCAATCCTCTTCTAGAGGCATCACTATAGATAGCAAAGCATGTGTTTCCACTAGGTAATGCAAGTATTGGAGCAGACACAAATCGACTTTTTAACTCTTGAAAGCTTTTCTCACATTCTTCTAACCAAATAAATTTAACTCCTTTCTGAGTAAGACGTGTTAGAGATGAAGCAATGCGAGAGAATCCTTCCACAAATTTTCTATAGTAGCCAGCCATTCCAAGAAAACTACGGATCTCGGTTACATTAGTTGGTCTGTCCCATTGAACAATAGCTTTTACCTTTTTCGGGTCCACAGAAATCCCTTCCTTAGATATTACATGCCCAAGAAATGCTACTTCCTCCAACCAGAATTCATATTTTTTTAAGTTTTGCATACAGTTGTTCTTTCTTTAATGTGTGCAACACCTGTCTTAAGTGTTCTTCATGTTCTTCTTTGCTTCTTGAGTATATCAAAATATCATCAATAAATACCACAACAAACTAATCCAAGAAAGGTTTAAATACCATGTTCATAAGATCCATAAATGCTGCAGGTGCATTTGTGAGCCTGAATGGTAAAACTAAAAATTCATAATGACCATAGCGGGTTCAAAATACAGTCTTTGGCACGTCTTCTGGCTTGATCTTTAATTGATAGTAACCAGAACGGAGATTAATTTTTGAAAATACCTGAGCTCCTTGTAATTGATCAAATAGATCATCAATTCTCGGTAATTGATATTTATTCTGAATGGTTACTTATTCAACTCACGAAAGTCAATACATAATCTCATACTTCCATCTTTTTTCTTCACAAATAACACTAGTGCACCCTAGGGTGACACACTCGGCCGAATGAAGCCTTTATCTAAAAGTTCTTGCAGTTGCACTTTTAGCTCTCTCGTCTCACACTTCTCTCGGTGTACAAGTGTATTACAAGTGATACTCACAAATAAAGATTAAATACAATGGTTTGTTCTCAACAACAAATGAGAACGCAAATGAAGCTCACACTCAGATTAAATACAATGGTTTGTTCTCAACAACAAATGAGAACGCAAATGAAGCTCACACTCACTAAATCACATTCTACAACCCACAATATATAGTATGAAGATATTAAGCTCAATATTGTGTGTGTGTGTGTGATAACAGTGAATAAAAAAAATATGTAACTCAAAAATATAGCTAAGATATGAAAATAAAATTATAAGCTATATGAAAAGATGAGTTAGAAAAACTTCTCAATAAACAAGAAGAACAGTAGAGGATGATGAGGATAGGATCATCAGTTGAAATGAAAAGCCTCTTCTTGTTATAGAAGACTTCTTTTTAAAGCAGATGATCAGAAACCGCTTAAACAGCTCTTTAAACACTCTTAAGATTTTGTTAAAACTTCACTGTAAAAAATAAACCTTGGTTTTTGAAAGAGAACAGCAATGGGGCATTTATACCCACTCAAAAAATCAGCCAAAACAAACTTGAAAAGACCAAAACAGCCCCAAAAAATCAAATCAGAAAAATAGCTGTTGGAAAGCAATTATTAGATCGGCGGTCGATCGTGGAAATCTCGCGGTCGACCGTGAAGCAAAAAAACACTGAAAAAGATATTTAAAGGCTGGCGGTCGACCGCAAAAGTCTCTGCTGGATTCACGGTCTACCGTCACGATCGACCGTGAGCACATAAAGCTTATACTAAGGAAAATTGCTGCTGGCGGTCGACCGTGGCGGTCGACCGCAAACTGATACAAGGCATATGACAGGTTTTTGTGCTGATTTTGAAAATACGTTAAAAATATCAAATTAATTCTAAAATAGTAAAACTTTGGGGAAAGTTTCTAAATGATGAAATAAACATGTTTGAAAAGGAATTTTTGGAAAATCAATTTTCGTTTGTGAAAACTCCCTGTTCTTGAAAAGTGTTCAAAAAACGATGAAAAATCGTTTATTTGATAGAAAACGTCAAAAATGTGTTAAGTGTACATATATTGAGCTTACATATAAACATACGATATATATAAGCAGACTAAACTTATACCTAGGTGAATGCACACACATGACTTGAATCTTTAACGCTTGATTATCATGTGTTGAATTACCTGTAAAGAGAAAAACAAAACAACAAAAACTAGAGAATAGATTAGCGATAAATTGTTTGACAAATCATCATTAAAACTATAGGGCCAACAATCTCCCCTTTTTTATGATGGAAAATAATTTATTTAAAGATATAAAATACATATTGATAAACTACATATAACATGAATATATAAAACCACATATCATAACATTCCATCAATATGAATTAAACATTAAACTGGACATCAATAACCATGTATACAACATGAATATTAATAAACCACATGAACATGAATAAACCATATGTAGATTTTCTCCCCCTTTGATAACATCAAAAAGGAAAAAAATATAAATAGGAGCAACGCTCCCCCTGCATTCAAGCACAGATAATAACCAAGTGTATGGACACAAAAGCTCCCCTTGTTAATTTGCATAAATGACATATAAAGATTGATACGAGTTGCCGTGCGAGCACCCTTTGGTCGCGGAATTACCAGAAGGTGGGTTGAGAAGAGGACGACCAAAACACAAGAACAATTCAGTTTGGCGAAGGAAAATACCTTCTCTAGATTATGAAGAACAAAAAATTACAATCTCTCCCTCACAATCTCACTCTAGAATTGAAGAACAAGCTCTCCAAATCTCAATCTAGAATCTAATCTCTCTTGATTAAACTCTCTGATCTAAGATAGATGTTTAGAAACCCTAAAACAATCCCTTATATAGGTGTACAAACGTGGATGACAGTTTGGTAAATAACCAGACCCAAAACCAACAGGAAAACGCGTGAACAGAATCCCAAACGAACCAGGAAACCATCGATGAGTCGACTCATGACTGAGATGAGTCGACCGAGCAGAAGCTTTTGACAAAACGGCTGGGTTTCGTGAGTCGACTCATTACAGACATGAGTCGACTCAACCTGATGAGTCGACTCATAACAGTCATGAGTCGACTCACAGGCTGAAAACTGGGTACTTCGATTCTTCTGCTCGTCGTCTTGTTCCACGCTTCCTCCTGTGTTCCCTTATACTGTTTTGACACCTCTATTCTCATGCTAGTATGAGAATCATCTATCCTCAAGCTCCCATGAGGATCGCTAAGCTCCAAAGAGAAGATACACCCGTATCATGTGTCCCCTCTTTAAGAACTTGAAGTCCCGTTCAAGTTAGAACTTTAGCCGAGGAAACTCTCGAGCTCCTCCATCTTTTCTGCACCACCTGGCCTTGCTAGAAATTCGGTCTTGACGTCCGATCGGAAACAACTCATTCGTCTCGCATCTCGTCATAGTCACCGTTCGCTCGAACTTGCAATCCTTTATCGATGGCTTTTCTGGAAGTCTAATGCACAGTGAGACAAACTTCTTGCTTGCATTCACTAGTCTCTTCGCTCGCGTCACCGTTCCCAAGCTTATCTCCTTTGGAAGAGATGCCGAACGAAATATGAACTTTACACCATCTTTAGTGAAGGTGTACTTCTGAGCCCGCCTCTCGTAGATCGCATATCTATCCCATAAGTACGGATTGCCCAGTATAATTTGACAAACATCCAATGGAACTACGTCGCATGTGACCTCGTCAATATACGACTCATGGAGCGCAAATCTTACAGTGCATTGATCAACTACACTTAGCTTCTCCTCCTTCTGAATCCACCCCAATGGATAGGGCTTCGGATGCTTGACCGTCTTCAGACCCAGCTTCTGAACCAAGGCTTCGGATATCAAATTCTTTTCACTGTCCGAATCAACTATGGCATCAACCAAACTGATCTTCACTTGGAACTTAAACACAAAGAGTTGCTCCCTCGGGTCGTCGTCCTCTTTCGTGGCCTGCTTTCCCGTCATAAGATTAAGACTGCTGTTGGGCTCTGTCATCCCCGGGACTTCCTTCGGACCTTGAGCTATCATGTATGCCTTTTTCTCATCCTTCCTCTTCAACCCTCTTGGTTTCAGATGAGGATACTTCTCCCAGCACCGATCAGCTTCGTGCCCTGTCTTCTCGCAGTGACTACAAATCAGTCATGCTTTCCCTAGATCACCCTTTTTCTTCTCCTCCTTAGATTGAGAACCACTAGACTCGCCTCCCGTCTGTTTGGAGTCTCCCTTATCCTCGTTTCCCTTCTTTTGCCTACCCTCAATGGCAATTGCCTTCACGCTTGCCTCTGCAATTGATTCTACCATGAATAGTCTCATCTCCTTTCGGATGTGATCACTCAATCCCGCCATATACTTCATAAACACAGAATATTCCTCTGTCGCAATGTTGAGGACCATCGCCTACCGTTGGAACTCCGTAGTGTATTCTTGAATGGTTTGATTGACCCTTTGGCGCAAGCCGTACCACTTGTACCAAGAACTCCGTAGTGTATTCTTGAATGGTTTGATTGACCCTTTGGCGCAAGCCGTACCACTTGTACCAACGCTCCTCAAGGAATCCTACCGGGTAGAACTGTTTCCTGAGTAGCTCCTTGAACTTGTTCCACGACACCGCCTTCTTCTCCTGCTTGCAGTAGGATTTCCACCACGTCAACGCGTGCCCTGAAAGCTTCAAAGTCACGAACACAATCTTCTCTTTCGACGAATAGCCATAAAGAGTAAAATACATCTTCATCCGCTCGATCCAGTCGTCAAGCCTCTCGACGTCAACACTCCCATCATAAACAGGAATCTCCACCTTAAAGTCAATCTTCAGGTTTTGATAAGAATTCTTACCACCTTGATGCAATACAGTCTTAATGGTCTCCTCCTCCTCGTCGGAATCTGAATCTACCCTTTCCACATAGGACTCAACAATTTTTTTCGAAGAAGATTCACCTTGTTTGCCACCTCCATGGATAAGACTGACGAGTTGTGTGAGAGTCGAACCTATCGTCTCGATCTGCTTCTCCAATGCATCAATCCTCGTTGAATTGTCTCCTTCAGCCATCTTCTTCTTCCTTAAAACTCGGACTCCTTCCAATGAAATAAGGATCTCGCCAAGCTCCTTGTATTAGGATCGAGTAAGGACCATACACAAGATGCCCCTTCATCGGATCTGATGCTCTGATACCAACTTGATACGAGTTGCCGTGCGAGCACCCTTTGGTCGCAGAATTACCAAAAGGTGGGTTGAGAAGAGGACGACCAAAACACAAGAACAATTCAGTTTGGCGAAGGAAAATACCTTCTCTAGATTATGAAGAACAAAAGATTACAATCTCTCCCTCACAATCTCACTCTAGAATTGAAGAACAAGCTCTCCAAATCTCAATCTAGAATCTAATCTCTCTTGATTAAACTCTCTGACCTAAAAGATCTCCTCTTGATTCTAAGATCTCATAGAATCTCACAATCTAAACCCTAATCCTTTTGATTAGGATATCACTTAGACCTAAAAACTCTTTAGATCAAAACAATCCCTTATATAGGTGTACAAACGTGGATGGCAATTTGGTAAATAACCAGACCCAAAACCAACAGGAATTCGTGTGAACAGAATCCCAAACGAACCAGGAAACCATCGATGAGTCGACTCATGACTGAGATGAGTCGACTCGACAGAAACTGGAGAAATCTCAATAACCAACGATGAGTCGACTCATGACAGTCATGAGTCGACTCAACCTGATGAGTCGACTCATAACAATCATGAGTCGACTCACAGGCTGAAAACCGGATACTTCAATTCTTCTGCTCGTCGTCTCGTTCCACGCTTTCTCCTGTGTTCCCTTATACTGTTTGACACCTCTATTCTCATGCTAGTATGAGAATCATCTATCCTCAAGCTCCTATGAGGATCGCTAAGATCCGAAGAGAAGATACACCCGTATCAAAGATCATATATAGGAGCTAAAAAATCACAATCATAATCATACACATCCATAAACATTTAAAAAATTAAAGTCCAAACCAAGCATAAAGCAACATTAGCAACATGTATTCACAAAACCACATATTTGTTTTCACAAAACAAGGCATAAAATATTGTTTTCACCATACATTGTTCATGATAAACTAACATAACCACAATAAACTAAATTAGTCCCACAAGACTACACACACAAACCATACATAATTTGTTCCATAATAACACATAGTTTTCCACACAAATCATAGAGTTATTACAACTCAAAATAAAACATAAATATCAAGTTTTCTTTTCACCAAAACATAGAGATCACCATAAGCATAAAATCCAATAAACAAGAATCAATCTCCACTATCATCAGAAGCATGGCCAGAGCCAGATCCCGAACCAGAGCCAGAAGCAGATCCTTCTTCAGAACGCTCACCTGAATCAGAGTCAGAGCTGGAAGAGGGATCTGGAATCCCAAGAGACTGACGCTGATAAGATAGAATAGTCCTAACGTCCTTCTGAATAGATGAGACCTGAGTCTCAAGACTATCCAATCGGGCACAAATATCAGAAGTGGAGGAGGTGGAAGCTCTAGACCGAGAACGGGAAGATGATGGCTTAGCATGATCAGATAAGGGGTCAGAAAGTTGTATACGGGAGAGAGAGACTCTATCAAAGTATTCCTTACCTGGATCAACTTTAGGTTCATTGGTTAGAGCAACACCGAAGTGTTGAAGAATGAGGGTGATGAAGCTGCCAAAAGGAAGAAATTTGTAATACTTGCATGCCATGTTCTTAAGAAAAACATTTGCCCAATTCACTTTTATTTTGGCAAATATGGCATAAACAACATTAACCTTATCAGGGGCAAAATGTTCAAAGCTACCGGTTTTGGGAATGAGATTATGAGCAACAATACGAGCTATGATTTTAGCAGTGGGATTGAGTGATTTGTTGTTCATAGGATAGGTGCAACCGGGCTTAAACAAGATATCGTTCACAGCCTGATCGGTGTGATCGATAGACATAAGCTCAACATCACTTGTTGGAATCTTAAGGATTCCCGCAAGTTCGTCGGCAGAAAAAGAGATCTGAATGTTCTTAACAGATGTGGTGATGGTTTGAATACCATCGGCAGAAGAGGTGACATACAGGTTTGCATAAAATAAATAGACGAGGAATGGGTAATAAGGAACTTTACGTTCCACGTCTAGCAGTTTATGCAAACCAACAGCATGCAGAATACTATAAATATCATATATGGCTAGCTCCTGGTATTTGATATATCGAGTAGGCAGGATTTTCAGTTTACACAGTTCCCTATATTTCTTAATAAGGGGTTTGAACAGAAGATAATCCTTATAGTGGGAGGCAATGGAAGATGAGGAACCAGACTCAGGCTTAGATCTTTTCTTAGGAGGCATTGTGACAGATGTGATCAATTAGGGTTTGAATGAAATTAGACAGAAATTTAGAACCCTAGAAATGAAAATAGAGTACAATAAGTACAAATGAACAAACCCTAAACCAAAACCCTAGAATTAAAATGTTGAAACTCTAGAGCAATAAAAGAAATTAAAAGATGAGAGATGATTACCCAATCAATTTCCACCTGAAATTGATGAAGAGATGGCCTCAAGGAAGACCGCGGTCGAACGATGGCGAACAACGGGCGACCGAGAGCAGAAATCGACAAAATTTTGGGAATTTTTTTCAAATGGGGAAGAAGAAGAGGGTCGGGTTAATTGAGATGAAGAAGGAGCGGCTCAGATCGGTTTAAGGATGAAATCAACGGTGGTGATAGAATCGGGTTATGAACAGTATCCAAAAAATAACCGAAACCCGAAGTCAAAACCAAATCGACACAGAAAACATTCTTGCGATCGACCGTGGCGGTCGATCATAACAACTTCCAGAAACTTTGACGGTCGATCGTGGCGGTCGACTGCGAGAAAAATATCATCAAAAAATAATTATAAAGTCTGGTTTTGTGAAAAATTCAATTTGGACCTTTAAGAAAATTGTTCTATAATATATATAAATATGTATAAAAAGTTTTTAGCTATTAAATCGCGAAAATATTTTATTTTAGCTTAATAAAAACTAAATCATCATTAAAATTCAAAAACAACTATAAAAAAAATCACAACGATAGTTTCAAAACTCATTTTGGTACCCAAATCATTTTGGTACCACTAAAATTTGTGGCATGACCCTGATCATGTAAATCCAAGGCCCTAGGGTTATGAACCCGTTTGGACGTATTTTGTGCACCGATACGGTCAAAACAAAAATCGTAAACATGACCCATACGATTAAAATTTGTGCAATGTAGAGGTTTGAATGGTTTGCGTTGACCGAAATGAAATGCACGTGGTTCATTTGCAAAAATAGATTTTTCTTTGTAATTATTTTACAAACGAGAATTTCTTTTCAAATCGAAACAAAACATGGGCAAATGACCAAAACGACCATAATAATCACATTTATACACATGAGCATGTTTATGATTTACACTATGTGTGTGTACATGTGTATGAGATGAAGAAGCTTGATGGGATGCACAATCATGAAAAGGCTTGTTAATTTTTTGTGCATTATGACAAAATTGGGCTAAATGGCCTTTACAACGTCAAATAGAACATTTGTGAATTTTGTCATACATGTGTGCATAGTGAATAGGTTTCTTAGAAGAATTAACATTGTATTTTGCACACAAGTCCATAAGCTTTTTATTATTAGCAATACAAGTGTTTAGTGTTGAATCTAAGGTAGATATACGTTTTCTCATTTGATTTAACTCATCATTGTGCATACAAGCATTGCTACTAGAAGTAGGATAAACAAGATTTTTTATTATAGATTTTAACTTATCTACTTCTAACATGGCATCACTTTTTCATGAAGCAAACTAGCATTTTTAATTTTCAAATTTTTATTGCATTCTTTAAGAATTATATTTTCATTTGCAATAAAATTAAACTTAGTGGCTAGTGTTTCATGAGTGGATTTCATATTTACATACTTACTCTTTACATCAATATAGCAATTGTGTAATTTTTCAAACTCAAGAGCAAGCTCATCAAAAGTAATAATGTCATCGTTATCAAGCTCGCATACCTCACTAGGGTTATCACCTAGTGATATTGTACATGGAGATGAGGCTTCTTTAGAACTCAAAATGGGATTTTCCAACGCTTGTTGAATAGCCTCCAAGTCCCCTTCATGTGCTTTAATAAATTTCCATAAGGCGTAAGCACTCCAACGCTTGTTGAATAGCCTCCAAGTCCCCTTCATGTGCTTTAATAAATTTCCATAAGGCGTAAGCACTATCAAAATTAGCAAATTTGTTAGAAAATGAAGAGTGAAAAGCATTAAGCAAATATTCTAACAAAAGCTTGTTCATATTAAACAATCTTTTATCATTTTCATTCCATTTGGATTTTTCCAAAATATGAACGACATAGGCTTCCTCAATAATTTCCCATAAATCGAATTGTTTAGATTGAACAAAAAAAAAATTCTTGATTAATTAATTCTTACAAAAGATATATGAATGAGTGATGAGCAAGAATGTAAATTACAAGCACAAAATAAATATACATAAAGAAAACTCAAACACGAGATATGATCACGGAGTTCGGTCAACCCTTGACCTACGTCTCCGCTCCTCACCTCGAGAAGATCTCCACTATATCGACACACCCGGTTTGGAAGCTGAAACTTCTCTACACACTCGGTTTTCTAGTTCATTAAAAACTCTACACGGCTGTTTTGTTTGAGCTTCTTTTTCGAATGAGCCCTTTGCTTCATCGAGAATGAAGAGAGACACTCACAATGTACATACACAAACAACCCTAAGTGTTGGTTCTCACATATCGCCTCCCTCAAGTGGTCGGCTTTACTACCTCTCACTAGGCTTTACTATCGACTTCACTCATCTTGGAATCGACTACGTCCTCACCACACACTCCTCTTGGTGTAAATGTGTATTACAAAGTGATACTCACAAATGAAGCTCAAATAGAATAATTTGTTCTCTAATAATAAATGAGAACACAATGAAGCTCACTCTCACAATATCACTCATCACAACCCACAATATAGTGTATGTAATCCTAGAAGCTCAATAGGGATGTGTGTGTGATAAATGAGTACAAATAAAATCTAACTAAAAAAGAACTAGCAATAAAATAGATATGAAATTCAAGAATAAAATGCTAGATAATTGAGTTAGGGAAACTTCTCTATAAACACAAAGAGTAGATGATGAAAGATTGAGGATGAATTCCTCAACCAAGGATGTAAGCTCCTCTTTGCGAAAACCAAAGACCAAACTTGAAACAAATTTAATCAAACTTTAAAACTCTTTTAAAACTTGTTTAAAACTTTCTTAGGTAGTTGGAAGTAGTTAATGTAAAGGAGTATTTATAGGCTTGAAGAAACCAGCCTAAGAATTCCAAATCTCTTAAAAGCATTGAAATAATCAAAGCTGGAAACTAGCCGTTACTGTGCAAACGGCTAGTTATAAGTCGACTTAACAGTACACACAAGTTGACTTGGCAGAGGAAAATAACAGACTAAAAAACAGGCTATAAGTCGACTTGCGAAATGACATAAGTCAACTTGATATAAGTCGACTTGCTATGATATATAAGTCGACTTGACAGAGGCTAATGCACTTTCTAGAGTAGTTCATAAGTCGACTTATCCAACCTAGTAAGTCGACTTATGAACATGCACAGGGACTGTGCATGTCCAAAAATTAACTTTTAAAGTGTATTTAAAAATAGCAAATAAATTCAGAAAAATGTAAAACTTTGAAAAATATTTATAAACATGATAATAAACATGTTACAAAAAGAAATTTTCAATTTTCACTTCCTATTTGTAAAATCTCATCATTTTGCAAAAACACTCAAATACATGTTTGTATAAACACTTGATTTTTTATTTTTGACTTTAAACAAAAGTTTTGAAACTTTATAAAATAATTTTATAGACTTAATAAAATATGTATATAATGATAGTTAAGTCCATAAACCAATAACACAATATTTTTATAAAAACACCTATATTTCAATAAATACGTGTGTGTTATATTGAGCTTGAAGAATTGCACACAATATATATAACTCCTATACAAAAAAAAAAGAATACCTAAGGAGAAAGAGAAGCTGCTATACTTGAATTTTTAATGTGATGATAACTTCTTTTTAGATATAATGAACCTGGATATAACACAAACAAACACAAAACACTAAAACCAATATTAGTCATAAATTGTTTGTTAAATCATCATCAAAATAAAAAGGCCAACAATCGGTTGCCTGGGGGATGAGAGAACCCACACTATACATATCGACCTAAGCCTCGTCGCTGATTCGGGATTATCTGCTAATCTTGTTGCCGAGCCTCAAGATATCAACAATTTCATTATCATTGAGCGAGCGACTCTCACAGATGCATCACTATCTCATCCTATTACTACCCCCATGGAGCTTTATTTAAAGCTTCTCAGTCAGATGGTGATCCTTTATCGAACCAGTATATCAGGAACTTGTGGGTACCTTGATTTATTTGTCTGCTATTGATCTAGATATATCTTATATTGTTCACACTCTCAGTCAGTTTATGGCCACACCGACAGCAATTCACTATGCAACCTTGATCAGACTAGGTTACTATCACTCACTTCTTGTTATTTTCATCCTATTCACCTCTCTCATTACAAGCGTACACTTATGCCGGTTTGGTTGATGATCCTGATACTAGACAATCACAACTAGTTATTACATTTTTCTTGTTCCGTTTGTTTTTTCTTGGTGTGGCAAATGCCAAACTGCTCTTTTCCGATCTAGCACTGAGGCAGAATATCATGCTATGGCCGACACTACTCTTAAGAGTAGTTGGTTACGCCATCTTCTTTAGCATCTCGGCATCTTCGTTCCTTTTCTTGTTCCTCTATTTTTTGACAATAAAATTACCATTCAGATTGCTTGTGATCCGGTGTTTTATGAGCATACTAAACATATTGAGGCGGGTTGTCATAATGTCTGACAGTTTTATAGTGCTCACAATATTTCTCTTCCTTAAGTTAGGGCTGTCCAAAACAGCCCGGAGCCCGGCCCGGGCCCGGCCCGGCCTCGGCCCGGAAACCCGGGCCAAGTCCGGGCTCCGGCCCGGGCCCGGGCCGCCTTTTTGGTGCCCGGCCCGGCCCGGAATAGTAAGTTTTTTTTATTTTTTATTTTTTTATATGTATTATATTATATATGTATAATATAAATATATATAATATGTATAATATATGGTTATATAATATATTTTTATTATATGTATAATATATGTAATATATATAATGTATGTATATATAAAGCATATTTCTATAAATATGTATAATATGTCCATATGTGTGTATATATATACTCTTTCCATAGTATATAAGTATATATAAGTATATCTCTCGTTTATATAAGTATATATCATGTATAAGTATATATAAGTATACTTTCTCTATATATAAATATATATAAGAATACTCTCTCTTATATATGTATAATGTATGGCAATGTATGTATATATATACTCCTCTCTTAGTTATATATGTTATATGTAAGTAATACCTCTCTCTATAGTAATATATTTACTATATATGTAATAATATTCATATGTGTATGTAATATATATACTCTCTCTTATATAAGTATAATATATGTATATATATAGTATAGAGTATAGCTGCTCTCTTATATAAAGTATAAATATATATATATAGTATATATATATTATATATATATATATATTAATATATATATATATATATTATAAAGATATACTCTCTTTATATACATTGTATAATGTTATGTATGTATGTATATATTATACTCCTCGGTGCTCTTAAGTATTATATGGTATAATAAGTATACTCTTTGCTTATATATGTATACTCTCTCTTTATGATAAGTATGATTAAGTATACACTCTCTATATATGTATAATATATGTGTGTGTATATATATATATATATATACTAATATACTCTCTCTCTTAGTATATATGTATATATAAGTATACTCTCTCTTATATATGTATACTCCCTATTATATAAGTATACTCTTTTATATATGTGTGTGTGTATACTCTCTCTCTTAGTATATAAGTATATATAAGTATAGTATATTACAACGGTTACTTCCCCATTGGCCCAACGAGCAACGGCTACAGGGTTACTTTTGCGATTCTCTCTCTCTTAAATTATAACTTATAAATATATACAATATTTACATATAATATATGTATATATAATATATAGTTACATAATAATTTAGAAGTATATACTAATACAATTATTATTATTTTATTATTTTTTGTCTTTTTTTATAATTTAAAACTTAAATAAAATTTAAAAATTTAAAAAAAAAATTTTAAAAAAATGAAAAAACCCGGGCCGGCCCGGAACCCGGCCCCGGACCCGGCCCGGGGTACCCGGGTCCGGGTCCGGGCTCCGGTTTTGCCCGGCCCGGCCCGGATGGACAGACCTACCTTAAGTACCATCCAGCCCGGGCCGGCCCGGATGGACAGCCCTACCTTAAGTACCATCCAAATATCAACTCGAAGACATTTTTACTAAGACACAAGTTACTGCTCAACTAGTTTATTTCTTGTCCAAATCTTTCGTGTTTGATCAAGTTTGAAGGGTGTGTGTCAAGATAGGATATATATCTATACGTGTACATGCCCAGTATTGGCCCACTCAAGCCCGTGTAGTCTATATTTGTATCATATTTTAAGATCAATATACACAATTATTCTCTCCCAATTATCAATAACATTATATAATAGTCAGTCCCCACCATAATTTCATTGTTCTGTTGTACAAAAGGAAAGGACCTTTAATATATGGGTAATTCTCACAAACCCCCTTAAGTTCGGTAGGTTCGGATTTAAGCAACGTTAACTATTTTAATTCCGCAAAATTTAAAACCCCCCCTAACTTTAACCTTGCAAAGTAACATTTTCTAATCTCATATGTCACATGACAATCACATGACTAAAGAAGATGAAATATCCCTCATCCCTAAGAAAAACCCTCGAAGTTAAGGGGGCTTTGCCGAATCAAAATAGTTAAGGAGGTCATTTCAAAAATGGCCAAACTTAAGGAGGTTCTGTGAAATTTGCCCTTAATAGAAGAGACATTTCAAAGTTCATTCTATGACCTGGGTTTTATAATTACATCTTGTACGCAAACTTGTATCCCAAGAATAAGCTGGTAGAACCTTGCTATATGAGTGTCATCTATTTATTGGCAACGTACACATCAGATAAAGGGTCAGCGTGCGGTAAACACAATAAGCTCATTGTCATATCATCTCCAACTGTTAAGAAAAATCCGAAAATTAATTCAAAAGGCTCATTAACTGCAACAAAGTAACTGTATCTCTAGGTATAACAGAAAATAATCTGCCTTCTGACAACATTTTGCATATATACTGCATTGTAGGCCTAGATTTTGGATCAAAACATAAACATGATAGTGCTAAAGTTGCCACGACAAATACTTGCTCATTGACTTGATTTCTTGGAGTTGGGAGACGAGGATCGATAATATCCTTTATGAATAGATTTTGAGCTGCAGATGATGATAGATCCGAGATGAGATCCCCTGGATGTCTTCCCATGATCACTTCTAATGCAACTACGCCGAAGCTGTAGACATCACATTTCTCAGTCACCTTCATTGTGTAAGCTAACTCTGCAAATATGGTACCAACCAAGTTAGTTTTTAGTATGTTTAATAAGCCAACGGTCATGTGGCTACAGATTTGTTGAAACTAGAATTTTAACAGTTATGATTATCGACTGTCTTAAAAAGGGATTATCTATCTTAAAAGAGCGACTAATTTGAAGGATCTTGTTTCAACATAATTTGATCAAGCTGCCGATTTGCAAGGTTCAGATGCGATCGTAACCGTTGAGTCTCCTCACTTCACGAAATTTCGACGTTTTAAAGTGAATATCTTGGAGAGAATAATAGCCTGCTGAGTTCAAGTGAAAATAGTAGTGTTATGGTAGAAAACCTAAAATCTGTTGGCATTCCACCACATCTATTGGGTCAATCAAGGATATCTAAGCAGTATGCATCAGGATCTTAGGGTTCCATGACAGTCATTTGCATGCAGTTATGTGAGGATTTCCCAGAATCTATAGGTGTAGGGATGGCCTTTGAAGTAAGAGTCGAGCTCCATCAAGAATGTGAGGTGGCTTCTGAGCATCGGCGGGCCAGGCCTGACCCTGTAGATAATTTAAACAAAGCAGTTTGTTTAATTGATTATTCAGTCTGATGTTCGGATTTGGTAGTTCATCAACTAAAAAATTAATTTTAAAAAGTATGTCGAATTCATAGAATGAATAGAGGTTAAGCACAATGTACAGTACAAATTTGTTTTCCTTACATATTAAATGCTGTCGTTTAAAATTTAATCCTGCATATAATTTGGTATCGATACTAGCACACACGGCTACCGATCATGTTATAAAATTTTCAACCCATTTAACATTTACTATTTCAGGTTGTTGTATATTAAATCAATTTTCTAACGAAATATTCGAATTAAATATATAGAACATCATAATTACAAAATGAATGATTATTGTTTCGAGTTAAAATTAAAAAAAATGAATATACGGCTTTAGTAATTCAGTTAAATTACCTGTAGAAGTCGCCTGGTCGGCACTGCGGAGTAGTGCGAGCTCGATGGCAGCGGAAGATGGGGTTGTCAAGCCGCAGTCACGACACCGGTGAATGGAGTAAAGGTTAGCAGGTGTGGGAACTTGTCGGAGCTTGCGAGGGGGAGGAGATGGCTGAGTAGCGCGAGCGAGGTCTGGTGTGCTGCGGTTTGAGGGACTATAAGAGACGAGATATTCCTTGCTTATCTCGCAGGAAATGCAGCGATCATTCAAGGCGAGAGAGTTATGATTATCGACTGTCTTAAAAAAGGGGCTCGGCCGCACTCTCACTCTTGGTAATCAGACGGCGCATGCATTTATAGCTGGCGGGGGACGAATGGGCGGCAAAACCCGGACTTTCCGAAGGTCTCCTGATGGATGGCTTGTCGAAGCAGTTCTTGAGATCCTTATTAGTAGACCGTATCGCATGGATGAAGCGAAGCGTGCTGCAGAGTACGGGAGCACCACTCGACGATGTAGTGCTTGTTGGGAACGCTCTCTCTGTGTTGAGAAGAGCCAGTGAAGATGTGGCTGGAGGACCATGATGGCGTGCACAAGAACGTGCGCATCGGAAGTGCAGGGTCTGGATCATTCCGCGCAGGGGAATGTCTGTCAGGTGCAGGCGGAGAAGGTGCGAGGGTCCTTTGCCACGGGCCAGACAACGATCTGCTTGGGATTTGCGCCGGCCGAGTTGGCCATTGATAGGGACAAACAGTCGGACCCGTCGCACTGCTGCAGCATGCGGATTAGGTTTGTACGAATGATACAATCTTTCTATCTGTTGTTGGAGAGTATATAATCCAGGCGTATTGAAGGAGAGGTACGAAGTATAGAGTTTACGGGCTCTAGGTTAGGGCTTAGGGTTTAAGCGCTTGGCGCTAAATTCACTCACCGAAGTGGAGAGCGCCGATGGACGATGCTAGGGCTTTGGCAGGAACTGCAGAAAGAGGCTTTTTTTAATAAAACTAAGTGAAGAAAGTTTCTTTCAAATTTTATTATTTTATTTTGACCCTTCTAAAATTTTTAATTTTTATTTTTTGGTGAGGAACGGCGGATAAGAGCGAAGTAGAAAACACAAAGCAGAGACGAGAGGGAGGGAGGAGAAGGATTGAGGGAGAGAAGGTTGGGCTAACTGGGACTTTTACTGCAAGTGGCTCTTATAACACGCCTAGGCCTCGCCCACAACAATCTTTAATCGTAGTTATGCTCGAGTGGGCATCAGGGTCGGGTACTTTCGCTTGTTAATCAGTAAGAAGGGCTGATTTGCCTTTACTAATTTTCGGATACGCTTAATAATTCTGTTTATAAAATGTTTGACGGAAGTGAAAGTATCTTGAAGAAGAATATGCAATTTTGAACGGCCCCACCTAAACAGCTTTGCTGACAGTGCTTTGTTTCTCCTCAACGTCGTTGAGGAACACTCCAGTAGTGCGGAACTCAAAGCGTTCCTAGAAAATTGTTTTAATAACATAAGGTATGCGTAGTCAATGTTAACTATTATTTCTATATGTTATCCCTTATTAAATAATTACTATAACAAAATCCTGAGCATCCTTTGGGTATGCAAGAGTTGCCAAATAGGAAATTCAAGATTCAAAGTTAAAATGGTGAAGCCTACATTCCGGAATGGAGCAAACGTCGCGGCCTAAATTTCAGCAGCATGTAAAATGTTAATGTTACAGTGTTCTCATCACCAAAGTGCAGCGCCTTCACCAGGCAACAGTACAAGTGTAACTTTTTGCATGACCTGGAGCACGTGACCGCAACGGCAGATTGGTGGTCAAGATCAGGCAAGGAAATGCTGCCGCTCAAGGCTGACTGCCGGGCCGGAGTCGACATCCCCTTTAGGACGACTCGAAAGGGGCGGAACTTGTCGACCCACTTTTCGAAGGGCGACTCACCATGGAGGCCCACTCAAACGGCCAGTCAAACTCGACCCCCCTGGCAGAGGTCGACATCGAGAAGGTGTCATTTCTGCGTCAAGTCAGAGGAACGAACTTTTAGCACTGCGAGCCTCTCCCCTGACAACATTGTCAGCATCTCAATCATGATTGTCAAGCATCAATCATTCTCTGGCCCCCCCGCCCACCCGCGGGCGCATGTTGTGCTTCAGTGCGGCGCAGCACATACATCATGTCAGCGCAGATGCACCGCAGCTAGTCGCCAGCCAACACCTGTAAAGCAAGTGGTTAACACCGCCAGCATACACCTTTATTCACGGCGCCATCCTGTGCTCGGCCAGAATGACGGTTCTAGACCCTCATTACGCCACAATTATAATATAGATGTACTATTCTAACTTTAGGCAAGGGGAACGAGATCTCAGATGTCAGAGCCCTGCAAACGGCAGATCTGATTTCAATCTAACATCAGAACTCTGGGGATTTTCCACGAATTCCTTTGCAATCTACTGGCACACAAACTCTAAACAGTTCTTTACTGCACCTCACTCAGTTGCAACGAGCAGCATGACTTGATCGTTGTAAGGTAACCACGAGGATCGCAAACCTCGGTCCTCGTCACAGGAGTCTTTCCCTGTGGCATCGGCTGAGCACTCGCCCACTAGCTCCGAGCCGGACATTCCGGGGAAGGAAGCAGCGGCCCGACATCCATGCCATCATAGCATCTCGTCATCCACGACACGGATGCTATGCCGACTGTTTGAAGCTGCTCAGCAAATCAACAGTTTTGCGGCCAACACAGTGGTGTACTCTATTCTTTCTTTGGGGACTGTTTGATCCAACGTAAACAGTTCTATATGTGTCAAGGATCAATCCCTATCCTAAGGTGGCGAGCACTATTTCTTTTGAGTGCATGGTTCTAGATTCCGCAGCAGTCAAATAAGTGGTATGCGCCTTCCACAGGGTTATGGGGCCAACTCTGTATCTTCACGTCTATTTTGCGAGAAGAAAACATGTCTTGGTTCTGAAGTATAGGCCGCATGCGAGCGAAGCATGCTTCTGCCCTAGGAGGACGCCCATCAGAGCCTGACTGGCTAAGGCTCGAAGCCTACAATACCTTGAAGCATACAGCGTCAAAAGAATTTCTCCCAATCTTTCCAAGAGAGGGCGAGAGTTCGCTTATGCGGGATATCGACGGTTTTCACAGTTGGATCTCAGAGAGCCAGGCCTTGATGCGGCTCGCTATTGATT
>NC_033795.1:37726434-37788436 GCF_001876935.1 Asparagus officinalis
TTGGGGGGGTTTGATCTGATTAAAAAAACTCTAAGGGGGTTTATATATGGGCATTTTTTTGTCATACGCATAGTGCAGAATGCAAGCGATTATAATCTTAAGGTTTACTCTAGACAAAATTTGAAGGGGGTTAATACTACGAATTTTTAAAGTGTTAGGGTTTTATCTGCGGAAAAAAGAGCATTTGCGCTTTATTGTGGGGAGTGGATTGGTGTTTTTATTGCATTTTGCTGGAGGGTTTTTTTTTGGGTGGGGTGAGGTGGGAGGGGGGGTTTGCGGGGGGGGGGGGGGTAGGTGTGAAATTTACCCATAATCAATTCATCCAGTGCTGGTTGTAATGCTTCTACTCTTCTTAAAACAGACAAGAAAGAAATAAAATATTGAGCGACCTTGAAATATTCATAGTCGACATTATGTATCTTATCGAGAAGTTGGTAGTTGATCTTAATTTTGGTAGGTCTAAATTTAAAATTTCAATAGCTAGAGAAATTTCTGTTGATCGGATATTTGAGGGAACAAATGAAACACACAGCGACCGGAGGCTGGGCCAATGAGCCGGCCATGTGAGGTGAGATAACATTGGAAGTATGAAATGCGAAAGCATGTTCAGGTAATTGGGGTTTCGCAATGTGATATCATCATACTAATGTATTTCCTAACTCAAATAGCAGGCGCGCCGCCCGCCGCGGCCCGCGCCCCAAACTTGCACACACTGCCGCGGCACAGACTAATGCTACAGAGGATATGGGAGATAGCAGGCATGAGGCGAAATGCGAAGTAGGTGTGTGAGGCGAAACCGCATATATAGTTTAAAATATATATTGGCCCATGGTGATTGGGCACAAGGAATAAGTTAAGATGAGAACAAAGATGATCAGTAAGATAAATGCGCAATCCGGGGCAATTATTGAACTTAGGCAAATACGAAGCACAAATAGAGGAGCTGTGAGGGAAAAGCAGTATATAAATTAAAAATAATATGGGCTATCGATGATACACGAAAAATAGGTTAAAATGGAAGCAAAAGTTGGCTGCACAACCAGAAATCTATGCAAATGTGAACCAGACATATGCTAAAAAGCTACGGAGTCTTATTACAAATATGGCCTGCGAATACACTAGTCTACGAAGATCAAGAAAAATAATTTAATTGTCAACTGTCTGGTGTGATACTATGCTAGATATTTATTATCCGTACTTGGATTCAATTCATAAACTACTAAAAAATTTTAGAAAAAAGCATTCAGATTGGGACGCCATATCCTACTGTCATAGAGAAATTTATATCCCCATGATTTGGCAACGCTACCTGATATGCATGACTCTAACTGCATCCGCATAGTCAGCACAAGACAAGGAAATAAAGAGCAATCCAATAGCGCGATGCGCGGGGCATCAGGAGGCGCTTGGCTCTGTGAAGATCAATAGCTCTGTTGCCCCATAAAGCCGCTGGGAAATCCTCAATAGACTGGCATGCAACCCGCCCTACGTACTCAGCCCTAAGAGCTGCCTGATCGCACTACTGCTTGAGATATCCCTTCGTGTGACCATATAGATGTGGTGGAAATGCCAACAGATTTTAGGTATTTCGTTACCATCGGGAACTACTATTTTCACCTTTTGAAGCGCTCAGCAAGGCTCACTTATTCTCATCAGGCAAGAGTATTGCACCTTTAAACAGCGCGTCGAACTTTGGCGATCGAAGTGCAGGAGACTGCCAAACGGTTAACGGATCGCGATCTGAGAACCTTGCCAAATCGGCCAGCTTGCATCAAATTTATGTTGAAACAAACGATCGCTTCAAATTAGCTGCGCTCTTGTTCAGATAGATAATCGCCTTTTTAAGACCAGTCGGAGTAATCATCGAGACTGTTAAAAGATCATCTAAGTTTCAACAAAATCATAGTAAGGCCAGCATGACGCGTTGGCGGTTATTAAACATACCTGAAAACGTAACTTGGGTTAGGTAACCATATTGCAGAGCTTAAGCGGGCTTAGCACAATGGAAGGTGACATGAGATAATGGTGGATGGATAGATCGACGAATGAGATCCGCGCGCTGATGTCTCTCGCGCATGATCACTTGCTAAGTCTGCAACCTACGGGCGAAGGCTGTAGAGCATGCAGCATTTCTGCCAGTGCAGCCTTCATCCTGTGTAAGGCTAACTCTGCAATATGGTACGCAACCAGAGTTAGGTTTTTAGTATGTTTTAATAACGCCAACGGTGCATCGTGGGGGCTACAGATTATTGTCTGCAACTAAGAATGTGTTAACCGAGTCTTATGATGTATCGACTGTCTTAAAAAAGGGATTTATCTGCTACTCTATAAAGAAGCGACTACATTTGAAGGATCTTGTTTCAACAATAATTTGGATCAAAGCTGGACAGATTATGCACGGGATTCTAGAATGGGCGATCGGTATACCTGTTGCAAGTCTCCTCAAATCCTCACAGGAAACATTGCTCGACGTTTAAAGATGAATATCTTGGAGAGGAATAATAGCCTGCTGAGATTGGCAAGGTGAAAAATAGTAGTGTTATGCGTAGAGAAACGGCTAAAATCTGTTGGGCATTACCCAGCCACATCCTATTGGGTCATGCATGGATATCTACGCAGTATGCATCAGGATTCATTGAAGGAGTTCCCATGACAGTCAGTTTGGCATGCAGTTCATGTGAGGAATTTGCGCCAGGGTTTGAATGGGGAAGGCAGGAGTATTGGATCTTCTCAAAGAGCCCAAGAGCGCTGCTAGATGCGGCTGCGGCTAATGGATGGCTTCGCTTCTATTCCACTGTCTTGGTCTGACTAGGAGGGATGGCAGTAGTATTGCATATCGCCAGATAGGCTGGCAACATATGGAGTATAAACTTGGCTACTGAACGAGTAAGTATGGCGGTGCAAACGTCTGGAATGTTTCTAAATCTTTAGTAAGTTTATTGAAACGAATCCAAGTGACCGGAATATAAAATATCTAGATATAATCAACCCAGAGGCAGTTGAACAATTAAACTTATTTTTTAGTCTCTAGACTAGTAGATATTCCGAGGGACCGATATTTTGTAATAACAGGACTCTAGCTTTTGTCAGATAATGTTGGGTCACATGTGATAGATTGACTGGTTCTGAGCAACTGTTGTTCCATTATACTAGTTGTTTGTATATCACATCAGCCACTAAATTATAATGATTGTTAATCTATATATGTTTCCCTCACGATCCGTTCTGCTGTTACGTATCATTGTATGCAAATATTGCCTGAGTAGGGATTTCATGCTTACTGGAATTGTGTCCACTTTAACTGATTTGTGCAGCACGATGGCCATATCATATTTTTGTAAATATATCTGGTTGTCGCTCACAACCATGCTGTCGGCAATTCGGTATACTGTACTTCATAGTCTGCTGTGCATACTGTGCGCCGGGAGTGATGCAAGTGGGGGGGGGGGGGGTGTAGTCTGGTAGGGAAAATACATAATATGCATTGATATCACATGCGGACCCATACCTGAAATGTTTGGGGCAATTTCTAGCGCTCCAAGGTCGGCCGACCTACCATTGGGGCGCAGTTGCAGGTTCGTGTGCTGTTCGATATTTCCTCAAATATAGCTCTTTATTTCCTGTCTTGGTCTGACTAGGGATGCAGTAGTATTCATATCCAGTAGGTGCAAATATGGATATAAATTTCTATGACAGTAGGATATGCGTCCAAATCTGAACTGTTTTCTAAATTTTAGTAGTTTATGAATTGAATCCAAGTACGGATATAAATATCTAGATATATCAACCAGACAGTTGAAATTAAATTATTTTTTGTCTTAGACTAGTGTATTCGAGGCCATATTTGTAATACAGACTCTAGCTTTTTAGATATGTTGGTCACATTGATAGATTCTGGTTTGAGCAACTTTGTTCCATTTAACTATTTTTGTTATCACATAGCCCTATATATATTTTAATTATATATGTTTCCCTCACATCCTCTTTGTGTTCGTATTTGTATTCAATATTGCCTGATAGGGATTTATCTTACTGAATTTTGTTCCATTTAACTATTTGTGCATCACATGGCCAATATATATTTTTAAATATATATGTTTCGCTCACAACCTCTTCGCATTCGTATCTGTATTCCATATCTCTGGTGCATATGTGCGCGAGTGTGCAAGTTGGGGGGGGGGGGGGGTGTTATCTGGTAGGGATAATACCATATATGATTTGATATCACATCGCGACCCATACCTGAAAGTTCTGGCATTTCATACTCGCCAAGTCACCTACTTGGCCATTGCAGGTGTGTGTTTCATATGTTCCTCCAATATATATCACAGAAATTTTCTCTAGGCTATTGAAATTTAAATTATGATGCACTAGAATTTAAGGTCAAATATTTATTTCTGTTTCTGTGGTTTAATAGAAGATAGAACATTAACAACAGACTGATGAATTATTATGGGTAAATCTCACAAAACCAACCCCCCCCCCCGCCCCGCCGAACGCCCCCCCCACCCACCAGCCCAAAAAAAAAAACCCTCCAGCAAAATGAAAAAAAACCAACCACTCCCCAAAAAATAAATGGCCTTTTTCGAGATAAAACCCTAAACTTTAAAAATGTATATTAACCCCCTTAAATTTTGTTAGATAAACCCTTAAGATTATAATCGCTTGATTTGACTATGCGTATGAAAAAAAAATGAATATAAACCCCCTTAAGTTTTATCAGATAAACCCCAAAAATTAAAACCATTAGATCCGATGCTGCGTCTAAGGGATCAAAGTCCCTGATGGGGGAAAAACTTTTTATGCTTTCTTAAAAATATTTAAATTTAATTTTCACAAAAAATCCTTAAGCTTAGTCCAATTAGGGTTTAATTGATGATTAGTTTAATAAATTAGAGTGTTTTAACTTGAAAAGGAGTATTTTGGATTTTTTTAACCGATTCATCTAACACCATTAGGGGGTTAGTTGAAAATTTTGGAAACATTTGTGGGGTATTCTGAAACACCCCAAACTTAAGGTGGGTTATGTAAAAATATTAAAGTTTAGGGGGTATCAAAACTGGCCAGGCTTAAGGGGGTTGGATGAAATTCCATTATTCTTCAAAGGGGGAATTCATAGGGTGTTGCTATAGCCTCTTATATATATTTATCCTAAACACTAGAAAATAACCATATACACTAAAAAGGAGAGTTAGGTAATAAACTCCGTTAACCAAAACTAAGCACGATACATTCATCCATGGGTCAAGCTAAAGGATTGAGTAAATGAGCGTGAATATATATTATATATAACTAATATATATAAATAATAATATATAGTCAGTATATAAGTATTTATATTGCTATTATTAATTTATGGGAGAGGTTTTAATAAAACCTCTTAGTAAAAATAAAATCTCCTTCTCAGTATGGGATAGGATTTAGTACCACAGATAGATAATATAAGCAGTGAATCGACTAGTTCACTGTGGTGAAGGTCTGGATTCATGTAGTTGATTGAGATAATCGTTGGGTAGTGAATCTGGATTCACTGCGTGTGAGGTAAGTTATGCATGTGTCTGTTGAACGTGCTAACTGTGCACTGATAACATACGACATAATCGAGATTCATCTAATGCAATGGATGAAGGAGGTGTTTAAGGTTTTTAGGCTAAGGAGGTTTTTATTGAACTCTCCTATATGATTATAGTATAATACTATTATATGTAATGAATAGTATCTATTATATATATACTATTTACTATATAACTATTATTATCTATATTATATATAAATTAACCCTGTATTTAGTCGATATTCAACAAAGTTCAAGGGTTTATGTGCAACACGCCCAAAGTTCAAGGGGGGCTATGTGAAAATAACCTTAAAGAAGGCTTCAAATCTTTTAATAGAGAATTCATCATACATCAACTGTTTTGAGTCAAATCCTTTTTCATATAAAGAAAATGAAGATTAAAAACACTATATTCCAGTAACAAAAAGTGCATACCTGGTGCAATATATCCACATGTCCCTGCAATTTCTGTCAAGTCACAAGAATTCTGATTCAACATTTTTGCCATACCGAAATCAGATACACATACCCTGAATTCCGAATCAAACAATACATTGCTACTCTTGATATCTCGATGTACTATAGCTGGTTTGCAATCATGATGTAAGTAACAAAGAGCATCAGCTAACCCTTTCACGGTCTTGATCCTCCTCTCCCAGTCCAATTCCATAGCTCTTTTTTTGTTATGAAGAACATTTAATAAACTTCCTCTCTCCATGTATTCATAAACCATGAACATATATTGAGAGTGGTAACAAAACCCGTACAGTTTCACAATATTGCAATGTCTAATTTGCCCCAATGCCTGTAACTCATTTTGGAAAGTGGTAATGTTGAACATCTCACCATCCTCTGACTGATGAAATCTCTTCACGGCGACTACTTGGCCTGTTTGCAATTTTGCTTCATACACTCTCCCATTGGCTCCATGCCCAAGACAATATATATCATCAAAATTCTCTGTTGCTTCTAGAATATCTTCGAATACTGCCTTTCCGTCAAAGTCCCATACGGAGAACATATTTGAGGTGGTTATCTCATTAGCTACCTGTGGATTTATTTGTACCTCTCGCCTTTTAAACTTTTGATGGAATGTAACATACATAATTGTAAGCAGGGAGACAACAAGAAGAAAGGCTAGAATGAGTATGACGAGAACGATTTTACAAATTTTATGATGATGATGATTCGTATTTGTTGAGGTTCCGGCCATTAGAAAACCTTTGTTACCGATCAAAGCATCTGCTGGAAATATATACTTGTAATCTATCGGGAACTGTAGATTATTATAGGAGAAGTCAACGAATGTAAATGGAGATAGCTGTGAGAGATGTTTGATAGGAGCAATACCCGATAAACTATTATGTGAGAAATTGAGATAGCTTAAATGTGAAAGAATATTTAAGATGCTAGGTGGTATGGGACCATAAAAGTTGTTACTTGACAAATCAAGCTCTATTAACATACTCAAGTTTCCTACCTGGGGAGGGATCTGACCACTTAGAGAATTTTGAAACATGTTCACTGTGCGAAGTTGTACAAGATTCCAAAATGTTGAAGGGATTGAACCAGAAAAATGATTCGTATGGATGCTCAATTCTACCAAGTTGCTCAAATTACCGAAAGAGGGAGGGATTGGACCCGATAGATTGTTTGAAGATAAGATTAAGTTTGATAGATTACGAAGATTGCCCAATGATGGAGGTATATATTCACTAAGCTGATTTTTAGAAAGATCCAAATTTTGGAGACTTGAAAGTAAACTTATGTTAGTAGGAATTCTTCCGGTAAAATAGTTAATCGAGAGAATGAGAGAGGTGAGCTGACTCCAATTTGAACTACAAATGCTGTCAGGTAACCCACCTGTTAAATTGTTATGATGCAGGTCAAGAACCTGCAGGTTAAGGTATCCTAGTTCTTGAGGTATTGAACCCGAAAGCTGGTTTCTTGCAAGAGATAAAATCTTTAGATTGTGAATTTTGGTGCCAATTGGAGCAGGAATTGACCCATTCAACTGATTCCATGATAGCTTAAAGCTCTCAAGTCTGGAAAGCGCTGTTATCTCGCCAGGAATTTTCCCTATTTGTCAAGCGAATGAGATATCAAGTCAACTAACTCAATGGATAATATTATTGAAGATAAATTACCTGTCAGTAAATTATTTGAGAGATCGAGGAACACAAGTCTGCTTAGGTTGCTTATGCTTGGAGGGATGATTCCACTCAACATGTTAGAGCTGAGATTGAGGCTAACGAGATAAGGAAAAGATGAATAGTTCAGGTTTGTGATTGTGCCAACCAATCCAAATCCTGCAAGATTGAGTGCCACCATTGATCCAGATTCATCACAGTTGATGCCGTTCCATTGACATGAAATTGTTGCATCAGTACAATTCAGGGGATGCTTCCATGATTCGAGATGTGGAGAGCCTTGGAGGCTGTTTTTCCACTTTAGTAATGCTTTAGCAGGCTCCAATGACAAAGCCGAGGATGAAACTAAGCGAGAAGGAAAGATAATTGATAACCACAATAACATCGACCATTGTATCCTTGTAGTCATCATCTGACCATCAGCTTCTCGAAGTTTCCTCAGCGTTCACACCTAAAATTGAAACGTTATTTTCTTGAAGATTAAAGTAGTTGGACTCATAAGATTAATAGAACTTGATAATCACCGACGTTTACCAATTTTTTAGAAAGAGAGGTGGATTAGAGGATGTTGGAAGGCTTCTAATTTTCAAGGTTTATCTATTAGAAGCTTCCTTTGACGAATGAGAAGCAACTTGTTTTCGCTTGCTGAAAACAGAACTCATCAATGACAATAAATACTTCTATCATTCAACTGTTGAAACTATGTCACGGAAATATTTCAATTCAATCTGCAGATTAACAACTTCTTCCTAATCAAGTTCCTAGATCACATGTTTACACTATATGAATGTACTAAGAAGTTGCATTAGAAATCTCGATAGCATTTTGAACATTTGAAGGAAACAGGCTGATGGCAAATTAAAAGATATGGTTTGTTCATGCATTAACGTATACATATATTAAACTATTAATTCTTCAGTAGATAATCAATTAGGCTATGTCAAATCACGATTCTTGAACGACCTGGCCTTTGAGGTCTCTGCAAGAGGATTAAAATCAATGTAATCCAGGGGAAATAATTAAATTGTTAGGTATTGACTGTGTTACCTGGGTACTTCTAATCTAAAACCGTACCCTTACCCGATACATATCCATACCCAAACTCCTTGGACACTCCTTGCATATATGCATATATTTATTCGGACATGTGCTTAATTATACAATACATGTTTTAATTTAAAACACTAGTCATACATTTTTTTGGACATATATCCTCCACTTCACATCCACTTCTAGAAACTCGTTGGTCATAGGACAAGTTCCGAATTATGATTTTAAAGGGTTGTTTGGATGTCTGGCTCAAAAACTAGTGATTTTCCAATTTATAATCCACAAAATAAAATAAACATAAAAATGTTTTACAAATTTCAATTCTCATCTAAATTATTAATTTCAACAGTAAATATTTATATAGTCATGTTCATGTATCCTATCTTTTACAAATTTGTCGTGCCCCATAGCGGTAACCCGTACCGATACCCATGCAACATAGGGTATTGATCTTAATTTTCCACTTAAATCCACTGCTCTTTCTAATTCTTTTAAATGTGGGACTACGTTCACACGAGAATGCTCTAACAATATTACCTTATTCTAACGTACCTTTATTAACAAACGAGACGATTCACAAATAAAATGACTAAATAACATTTTCTTTGAAGCTTCTATATATATTTTTGGAGGGTTCTATATTAGTAGAATTAATTCCAATATCCTGGTTATGAAAATTGGAAGCAATAGTTTTTGCTTCTCCTGTAAGGGTTTCAAGAAGTGAAATGCTCAGGGACCTGTATTTCCCTACCTAAACATGCACAAAACTATCATCTATGAACTTTGTAGAAATTCTATAAGGCTGCGTTTGGGAACTTGGATTTAGGCCCTGGATTTAAAATCCTGGGTATTTCAAATCCAAATCTCTTGTTTGGACCTCAAATTGGACTGAGATTTTAAATCAAATGATTTTAAAGAGGTGATTTTGAAAGCCCAAATACACGTATTTGAAATCCCACCCTCACCCTTCGTATTTACCAAATCCAAATCCGGACCCGACGACTCCCCCGATCCCGACTCCTCCTCCCTCTCGTTTCTCAGCGGCGATCCCTCTCGTTTCTCAGCGGCGATCTCGAATCTCCAGGTATCTCTCCTCTCTCCCCCTCTCCTCTCTCCCCTTCTCCTCTCTCGTCTCAACGCAGGGATCTCTCTTTGTATTTTGAAACCCTAGATCTGATCTGAGTTTGCTTTTCTCTGTTGTAGCTTTTTTTCAATTTCTGTAGTTTCTGATCTAGGTACTCCTTATATCTCGATCTCTTCCGTTAAAATTGTCTGTTCTCTATGCTAATGGGTGCCTGCCTTATGTTCGATTTTATGCCATATGAATTTTTTTTTGATAAACCAAGTTACGTACTGGTTGATGATTGAGTGACTGTTGCCTTTTGTTGTTTGGTACTGTAATTTGGGAGAATATGTGTACACATGCACTCCCATATAAATAATTCTATTTGCCTGAATATAGAACTCAAAACCCATACTTGAAGGGAAAAGAAATCGGATCCAGATAGAATATGGATATTTACATGAAGATAGGAAGTTAATTTATTCTTTTGTAAGTATAAAAGATTTGAGTCATGAAGATTTGGATTCAACAGATGAGTTCTAGTTGTAAGTATCAACAGTTCTTTATTCTTTTGTATGCTTTAGATATTGTTTTTCGGAAATTCATCCAGTTGTATTCTAAGAGATAGAATGAGACATGGTCGTGGTTAATACTATGTACTAAACCAAATGTTGAGATCAGTTTGCTGGCTTCCTGTGTAGTTCTTCTATTTTCTTTGATAGAATGAACAGTCGAGAAGTTAATTTCCCCATGTTGTATCTAAGTTGAGGAATTATATTTTTGGTGAGCTCACATGTTAATTTGTTAGCTTAATGCATTTCTACCCCAGACGAGACTACTATTCAAGACTTTGCTGCTATTTTTGTTATTGTGTTGCTGCATAAACTGGTTGAATTAGCTCATTTAGGCATCCCTCGAATAATCGAAACTGATGTTAGATTATTGGATTTTAGTACTTCAATTCAACATGATGTATTTTATTTTGTGTATCACGAAAGACTAATGTGAGACAGAACAGGCACCTGATATTTCATATGAATGCACATAAGTTTTATCGATTATATTACTGTCAATGTTGAAAAAAACGCGTTCCGTGGCGTAAAATGGCGTTTAACGTGACGTAGCGGTGGCTTAACGCTACATAGCGTTTTAAAATAGCGTAAATACCAAATAACGTACGCTATTTTCATCCTAGCGCACGTTACATGGCGTTTCATCGTAGCGTTTGATAACCTGCGTTATTTGCTTAATGACTGGGAATCGATGTTTTTCAGGGCATCAGGTGCGGCTGGTGCAGGGTTCTGTCGATCTAAATCAAAAGAGGGGGAAAACAAAAACAGAGAACTAAATCAAGAAGCTAGGGCATCAGGTGCGGGGTTCTGTTGATCGAAATCAAAAAGTGGAAAAACAAAAACAGAGAGATCAAGAAGCTTCAAGGGATCTGTCGATCAAAATCAAAAAGTGGAAAAACAAAAACTGAGAGATCAAGAAGCTTCAAGGGATCTTCGATCTACTTACCTGACGACGGCGATCGGCCACTAAGGCGACGGCGATCGACCACCAAGACGATGAAGATCGACACTCGACAGCACAAGGTTTTTAAGGGCATCAGGTGCGATGTTTTTTCTTTCGTTTTCCAACTTTTTTCTTTTTTTCCTCCTCAACGAGAAGGTTCGTGGCCAGCTTTTTTTTTTCCTTTGTTTTTTCTGTCGATCCACTTGGATCCTTGTTTCTTTTATCCGGCCTTCTTTTTCCTGTAGATAAATTAAGTGGGAAGGGAGGATCGGTCCTTTTTTTTTCTCTTTTTTACTGTAGCTATTTTAACAATAAAAAATTTAAAAATTATCTTTGTACTGGTTTATTTTTTGACTCGTGGATTAGGAGGAAAATATTGTTCTCCAATCAAACAAAAATAGAATAAAGTAAGTAAAATGAGAGTGAGAATGTAATGATTTTTTTATTTTGAGGACATTGTTTTGTGAAATTGAGAATTGCGATGATTATTCATATTTTTTTTATTTTGAATGTTATATATCTATAAATTATTTAACCTACGTTACGCTATGCGTTATCGCTATTGTAACCTAACCAGAGGTAAGCGTTACGCTATGCGTTATCGCTATTTTCAACATTGATTACTGTATTGGATTACTTGAAGCATCTCCATTTCCCTCTACTGCTAATAAAGCTAGAGTAATGTTGTGAATATTACTGCGTAATCTGCTTGCATGTTCAACTTTTAATGTGATAGGTTAAAAATGGTAAATGATGAAAGGGATTCAAGGATCCAACTTAAACGTACAAGGGAAGAATTTGAGAGGAGAGAGGATGATGACATTATTATGGTAGTGGTCAGTTTTATAGTTGCTGCCATTGGTGCTTGGTACTATACAAAGCACATGTTGAAGGAGAGTTCAAGAACACACGAAGAAGAGGATGAAAGGACATACCTTAGAAAGTCTTGGATTCGAAATCTTATTTGCAATGCAAATAACTGTGTTGAACAACTAAGGATGAATCCTCAAGCGTTTAAGAGGTTATGTGATGTTCTATGTACTAGAGGGGGATTAGTAGCATCAAGAAATGTCACGATTGAAGAAATTGTCGCTATGTTTTTGCATATTTTAGCTCATAATGTAAAAAATAGGACAAGCAAGACAGATTTTTATCGTTCAAATGAAACAATTAGTTGGCAGTTCCACAAAGTACTTCAAGCAGCCATGAAGATAGGAAGCCTCTATATTAAACAAGAATATACAAATCCTAATGAGAGAGACATAGAGAAGTGGAAATGGTTTGAGGTAACTATGACTTCTTTTATTAAGGTTTTCATGTTTAGTACTTTTGTTTAATAGAACTAATTGTAAGGTTGTGCAATTTTAGGATGCTATCGGGGCACTTGATGAGACTCATATCCAATTAACTATTCCTTTGGAAGATCAAAGTAGATATCGAAATAGAAAAGGAGAGAACAGTACAAATGTACTTGGTGTTTGTGATGCCAATTTGAGATTTTCATATGTGCTACCTGGTTGGGAGGGTTCAACATCAGATTCTCGTGTTTTGCGTGATGCTTTGCGTCGGCCCAATGGCTTAAAACTTCCCTCAAGTAGGAATATAATTCTTTTAATTATTATATATGTATTGCTTCCTAGTTTTTACATTGTTGTGACTGAAGATTTTGATTTTGTAGATAAATACTTTCTTGTGGATGCTGGGTATACAAATGGGCCGGGGTTTTTGGCACCTTATCGAGGGACTCGCTATCATATAAAGTCTTGGAGAGAAAATGGTCCAAGAAACTACAAGGAGTTATTTAACCAACGTCATTCCTCTGCTAGAAACACAATTGAGAGAGCATTCGGATTGCTAAAAAAGCGATGGGCTATATTACGGACAGCTAGCTTTTATAGTGTTAAGACTCAAATTAGGATCATTAATGCATGTTGTATTCTTCACAACTTTTTACGTGAAGAGATGAATGAAGACGACTTGTTGAATGACGTGGATCGAGAATTAGAAGATGATCCTGTTTTAGAAATTGAGAATGTAGATGAGGAGCGTATCACCACTGTGAGAGTTACAAATGAATGGAGTAACTTTAGAGATGATTTAGCTATGCAAATGTGGGATGAATACCGACTTTAAGATAATTTAGCTACAAGATGGAAATGAGGGTGACGAGTATGAAGAAGATGATGAGTGGTTGTGAGATTTTTATATATGCAGTGTAGTTTCTGTTTATGCAGTGTGGTTAATTTAGTCAAGTGCATTACTCTTGACTAAATTTGTATATTTTATATATGCTGATGACTGGTTGTAGATTTTTATATATGCAGCGAGGAACATGAAGATTTTTTTTTCTGTTTACTTGGGGCTATTACACCTTATGTTAGTCCTCGAATTTGAGGTTAGTGTTCCTTCCCAATTGCAAAAGTTTCAGTTATGTCAGTTTAAATTACTATCTTTAAGCTCGAATATTGATTCTTCTTATTGACATTAATTAAGCAATATATGGTTGGATAGAGACAGTGGCCATAGCCTATATATGCAGTGTGGTTTTATTGCTTCATAAGTTTTGCATGAACTGTTTGAGATGTAGAAATTTGATTGCTCTTTTGGCTCTATGGATCCATATGTAACAGGTTTAATGATTCGAGGGACTAATTTCATGATTCACGAATCATGTAAAGAAGCACAATGATATAACTTTGAAAGTTCCGTTCTAGGATGCAAATAATGTGATAATAACCATCAGATATTATATTCCATGTATGACTGCTTATCGATATTTGTTTCGAGACATTAGTACAGCATTCGATTTTGGTCATCATGCTGAAGTTTATGTTGTTCTTTCACTTCTAATGCTAGGAGTGCTGAAAAATATTGCCGGTAATTTTTTTCCCCTTCATTTACTTTAGTTATATTCTATTTTCAATGTTTTTCTAATGTATATCCATCAGCTATGCTGATCCTTAAGAGGAAGGCGCATCAGATCAAGAGTTGTTCGTTTCAAAAGACTTTGGAGTCACCTATTAATGTCCTTTCAATAACTCCAATATAGCTTGTGGAAAGGTTCTACGTTCAGACAATAAAGTAGCCTTTAATTGTTAAAAAAAGTACATGAGATAGGTAAAATCTAACCATATTAAAGGTGAGGGCATTAAATTATGGTTGCAATTATATAACCTCAACAAAGGTGAATTCTTATTGTATTACTTCTACACTGAAACAAACGAAGATGGAAGCTCTTCAAGGAAACATCTTCCTGGAACATCAACTAGTGGTGAGACAAGTTCAAAGAAACAAAAGAAGGGGGATAAATTGGTTGATTCACTTGCAGTGATGGCAGCTTCTGTGACTGAGTATTTTAATGAGAGAAAGAAGGAAGTAGTAAGAAAACCACCAACCGGTGAGGAGATTCATCACGTGGTCTCAAAAATACCCAACTTAAGTCGCATTCAAGTGTTCAAGGCATTTGAGAAGCTAATGGATAGCAACCCGGAAAAATTTTATTTGTTGAAGTCACTTCCTGATGATGAAAAAAGAGATTTCATTCTCTTTATTCTTAAGGAGTAGCTTCTAGTTGGATGGCAAGAACCCCCAAATCTTTGAACTCATTCGAGTAAGTTCTCTCTTGGATTTCTTTTTCTTTTTTAGGCATATTTTAACTCTCATTATTTTGTCATTTATCCCTAAATTTTGAGTACTATGGTTGATCAGCCAGATTGACCCACTGTAACACTGTTCTTAGTCTTTTCCACATAACTGCACATATACTTATTAATATACTGCTAATTAATTTCGACAGACAACTACTTGGCATTCATTCTGACAATTCATTGAACAGGATAAGGTTTCGAAAGGTTAAGCATGACTGTCCCTCTCATCAACTCTCATAGTTTTGGTTTTGTCTGATAGCTTGTTTTTCTCTAGTTTATTTTTTCAGTGCATTACTGGATTTAGTTATATGTTAGATTTAATGCCTGTATTCTGGTTTTCCATAATTGTCGTAGCTGACATTTTATGTCATTTACAATTTTGTATCATGGTTAAGATTGAACTCATTAGAAATTTCATATCATAGTATTACTGACTCTTGACATTATATAATATCTATCCCTGTCCCTTAACTGGAGGTTTATCTGTGTCATTTATGACACTTTTGACAATTTATTTTTGGTGAACATGGATTGATTTCCACTTTCTGAACTATTTGAGCCTACTGTCTTTAGTGGTCTTTACAGATGTTCAACCCATATATTTCATGTGTATCTACTTTCTGAAACGAAAATGCAACACTAAAACAAATTGCATGCTAGTGTCATAGTTTATATCTGAGGAACCTTAGGTGCGCACTTCTGATGTATTTTTCATTCTTGGAGTTCCATTTGTTCCCTCAAAATCATGTTTTTTGAAGTCATGAATTATGCTACAAAGATTAGCGCTTTAATTTACATCAACTAGAATGAGTTTGAGCTTGCTTTTAAGTAGCAGTTTGTCCTCTGATAAGAACCTGAACATGGTGCAAGGACCTTGAATACTTTACTTCGGTAATGCCTGAATTTCAAAGTAAACTGAGACTATGCGTGCACAGATGCTGGATTGACTGTAATGTTTTGTGGTAAATACACTAGTATTCTTGTTTGGATATTGTGTGATGGGAGACTTCCAGCATTAGAAGGTGAACTATCTATATGTATGTATGTGTGCATCCATATAACATAAATAATCAGTTAGTATATACTTCCAAATACTTCCAAGGTACATTGAATATGCAGATACACACTCCTATATCACATGATAACTTATAAATGGTGGTATAGGGTACTTCCAGTAAAAAGTGGCACTGTGTGCTTTTCTCAGGTTGGTTTTGTCACCTTCTTCCTAAATTCTGTCCTTGATAATCTAACATCAACAATTGTCATGGTCTCCTTGTTGAGAAAACTAGTGCCTCCATCAGAATACAGAAAGTACGCAATCCTGTACTTGTTTTCTTTTTCTTTTTTTAAAGGTTGATGGTCTTCATGATTCAACTTTGAAGTTCGATTTTTGTGCCATGGACTAATTGATGCTAAATTGTGTAATGTAGGACTCAAATTCTTCGAGACATGAAGTTGGGCGCATTGGAGAGAAAAGAGGAGAAGACTTGAAGGATAAATAGAGGATTCTAGATATGTTTTCTTTTAATAGTTTATGTTGTCGTAATTTGGCTTGTTGTAGCAAATCATGGTTACTTCTTATAGCAAATCATGGTTATCAACTACCTATGGTATGTTGTGTTTTAAATGAAGGATTGTTGTGGAGTGTAGAGCTTCTTATGAGGAGTGTTTGCTAAACTCTTTTGACTCGTCGAGTCTTTTATCATGGCTAGTTATTGGAGTAGTACTCTTGTTCTTTGGAGATTGAAGGTTGATGTAGTATTGGATGAAACCATGAAAAAATGGCGTAATAATAAATATTTTGGACATTATTATTATTTTTTGTATTCTCTCATACCGATTCATGAAGGACAAGATGTTTGCATGTATATTTATAATTGCTAATGAAGAGATCAAACTTCTGAGGGGGTCGTGAAATTTACCCTAACTTTTTCCTCAATATAAACCATAATGTCCGCATTTGATTTAATTATTAAGGAGTTAAGAGAGAGCATAAAATTTTTTAAAACACCAATTTCAAATCCAAATTCATGTATAATAAAGTGCATCCAAACATCAGATTTTAAATCTGTGATTTCAAATCCTTGCATTTAGTGATGACATCCAAACAAAAGATTTTATCAAATCATGGATTTCAAATTCTAGATTTGAAATCCCATGATTTTAAATCAACCTTTCAAATCCAAATCCAAGTTCCCAAACGCAGCCTAATAGATTTATTCATTTATATTTTTTCTGGAATTCCTCTTTGCTGCTTACAGTTGTTAGAATATAATATCGTAACCCCCGTCACGGGGTTTTGGTTTAGTGGCATGGGCTTAAGAAGAATTTTATTTTGATTTTACAAATTCTGGATTTGGGAATAATTTTACAGAAGACTAGGGATGTAAAGTAATTGAAAGTGGAGGGATCCAAATCCATGCTAGTACATCACCCCTCCGAACACATGCATGCTAGACTAATTAAACAAATAAAATTAAAAACAATTTATGAGCTACATATATAAATAAAATGTCAAGTTGTGAATATTTTACCTTAGAAAAGCCTCTTTGTTTCTCCTTCCACTCCTTCCTTTTCTTTAATTTGTATACTTAATTTTTTTTTTTAATCTTTGATGTGTTCCTTTTCTTCTCTCGCCCGAGGCACGAGAGAGAAGGAAAGAGGACAGAGGACTCAACTCCCCCTATACTTCTTGAAAGGGACACGTGTCCTCGAACCTGTTACATGCGCCTCCAGGTTTCAAGATGGGCGGCTGCTTGCAAGGGTAGAGTTTTCCAATTCGACCAGCCAGTCAAACGGATGGTGCAGAAGCCGGGTGTTTTGGATCCTGCCAAAAGAAAATGGTACGGTGGGCGATCAGGCCACGGATCTAACATTTTTCTTTTTTTAGAAGAGTCCCACCAGAAGCATATCATGAACCACACTTTCAACCACACCCCTACACTCTCTATAGTGCTAGTGGGTCATGCATGATATTTTTTTAAAAATATCGTGCATGGCCCACTAACACTATAGAGTGTGTAGGGGTGTGGTTGAGAGTGTGGTTCATGGTGTGCCTCTAGCATTATTTTTTTCAGAATACTTACAGTTCTGGGCGATCAGATGACAATAACGGATCGAACTTAATTTTTTTCCCCAGAATAGTCATAGTTCTTTTACTCTATTTGCAGAAAAATTGATCTACTTATAATTACAGATTAATTACGATATTAGGTTGATTTGGTAGAATCCATTGGTTTGACAATTTTTTGCCTTTTCTTTTTACAGGTTTGTACGTGTACTAAGTTGGATGCATGCGTATTGCACGTGGTTAAATATTATTATTGTTTCTTTTTAGTTTAAGTAGAGTTGAGATAATTGGTAAAGTGGGATAATTTTTTGACACTCGAATAATTTAGTGGAATAATGGTGGATAATTTTTGAAGTGGGATAGTTTGGTAGGATAATTTGGTGGGATAATGGTGGATAATACTATGAAGTTGTATAATTTGGTAGGATAATTTGTTGAGGTAATGGTGGGTATATATTACTATTGTTAATAACTATATATTAAAAATAATATAAGATTGATTAGTAATTGATTAGTCTAGTAATAACTATAAAATATAAAGTAATAAAGCATCACTATTCATCTCAAATAACAAAGTATTTTACAACTAATAAAAATCTAATCCTTAGAGTGACTTGACTTCCATCGTCCCACATGGCCTCTGCCATAAAATTTCTCCGAGCTCCTATAGCTGCTCGTTGATTCTATAACTAGTCTTTTTCATCGGAGTCGTCATTTGCATTAGCAACATTTTGTGGAGCTTCTAGTGTAAGATCAGAAATGTCAAAGTCGTCATTTGTTTTCTCTAATTTTAAAAAGTTATGCAGTCATATGCATGCAATTAACATCTTTATTTGTGTGACACGGAAAACCTGGAGGTTGGCACTTGAAAATAGTGAATATAGACTTAAAAACTAAGGATGCAGTCGATACAATTTCTAAGAGACGCATGTTGATGGTTGAAAACCTCTTTTGAATTTCGTGGTCATTGTCGATTTTGAGCAGGGCTGAACTCTGAAAGATAGTACCTTTCACCTCGATATGGAGCAAGAAATTGTATCCTATTTGGATAACCGCAGTCAACTAAATAGAATTTACCTACAAGCAAGAATAAAAATATAAATGAGAAAAAATATTATAAAACTAAAAGATATTATTTAATTGATAGAATAATATGTAAAGATTATTACTATGCGGAAGTGGATGTCCATAAGGTCTATTCATTGCATCCTTCAGGACTCTTGCATCATGTAAAACCCTAGAATTTTTATAAATTTATTTGATAATTTATTTAAGCTTTTATGAGTTTTATGATGTGTGTTTACTATTCTATGATGAATGGAATCAGTTAGAATTTATTTGGAGTTTGTTTGTAACTCGGGTTGCGATACCGCGAGTCTGCTGTCGCACAGCAGTTTGATCTGTTTCTGGTGATCGGATGGGCCTCTGGATGGCGCCATTGATCTTAGAATGTAGTCTTTGTGCTATGAGCCTAGTTTGGTTCGATTTGTACTTCGTTTGTAGTTTCGGTCTCGGTGTCGCGAGACAGCTCAAAACCTGTAGTTTTTCATTTTTAATATTTTATCTATAACTCGGATGGATGTACAGTCAGTGTCATTACTCTCAAAACATCGATACCATGCTGGGAGTAAATCAGTAATTTATTCTGACACCGGATAAAATCAGCTGAACTTCGAGCTGGTAAAATACACGGATATATATTTGTGTTTATATGCTTTGACTTAAGTTATTATCTATTATGGAGAGTTGACTTGGTCAACTTTTACCATGAGCCTTTGGATGAGGGTTTGGGTAATAGAGATTGGATCTAGACCCTTGATTTCTTTTTAAGAGAATGAGAGTGTAAGAGAGAGGGGGATATATATATATTTTGTCATGACCATTCTCTCTCTCTCTAACCATCTTCTTCCTCCCATTAAGCTCACGTGAACCCATGGCCATGGTGGGTCAAAAAAAATTTGGAGGAATTTGAGAAAACTTCGTGAACGAAAAGGATTGCGTCGAGCGGATCTACAACTCTTGTGAAGGTCGATCCACTAATTCTCAATTTTTGGAGATTGAATCCCTCTCAAGGCAAGTTCATCTCCTTCAATTCTCACACTCTTTTAATATGTTGTGTTTAGTTGTGTCCTTGAGTTAGATTCATGATCAAATACTTATATTTTGACTAATTGAATTATAAAGATGTTTTTATCCAAACAAAAGACTAAGTTACATGCAAAACAATCCAAGAGGGGTCCGATTGTCTTTCCAACGCACGTACATAAATTTTAGCTAAAAAATTAAGATAACAAATAAACTCTAAACTGAACCAAACCAGTGCCTAATGAAAGCTGTGTAAATTTATTTTCCAAAACAGAAAATTATTCTTAAAAAGAGTTTTTCTAGAGAAAGTTATGCTTAATTTACTAATGACATATTCTGCAGAAAACTGCTAAGTGTATGTGCATAAATTTTAGCTAAAAAATTAAGATAACAAATAAAACTCCAAACTAAACCAAAACAATGCCGAATGAAAACTATGTGAATTTAGTTTCCAAAATAGAAAATTATTTTTAAAAAGAGTTTGTCTAGAGAAAGATATGCTCAATTTACTAACGACATATTCTGCAGAAAACTGATGCACAAGGCTGATACCTCATTGGAAAGAGGGTTACGCAAAGTTTGGGTTTCGTTCCTTAGTAATCGAGGCATGACCTTCACAATATATATATGGATGTAAGCATGTTGTACGAGATTATATCGATGTAAGCATGTTGTACGAGATCTATAGGTGGTGCACGTGTTTAGCCATAGATCTCTCGCAGCTTAATTTTGATATTTGCGCGATACGTTGGAGCACGTATCGTCAGGGAATTGGATGATCACGATGGGGTAATGATTATCTATTGCATTATTGGCATTATAAATTTAATATATGTTGATATGAGCTTGTTTATGATAACACAAGCATGTTGCCTGAGTTAGACCTATGAGCCACTCAACAGATTGTTGCTTGAGATGGTCCTACGAGCTACTTAGCAGACTGTTGCCTGAATTAGGACTATACATCACTCAGCAGATTGTTGCCTGGGTTAGGCCTATGAGCCACCTAGCAAAAATGTGAGTTGGACAGCGAGCCACTCCAACAAAAATTTGTATTTGGTTGTGAATTACTTAATCATGTGCATGAGATATGTCGTCGAATGCATATGCTCCTTAACCTATACTGTTATGGGATGGGTTTCACGTTAGTGCTCAGGAAGTTATTTTTCTTTAATTGTTACAAGAAACTTGTTGTAAATTCGTGATTGTTGAGTTCGTTCGCGACCAATTGAATGAACTACGGACGGCTTGATCCCTTGGAGAGAGGATACGTAGGCAACCACATTAGTGCAGCTGGTTTTAAAGCTTGTACGAGTTTTGGTTGAGATGTTCTTGACGACGTGTAACGTCATTGTTTTAAGTCTATTTTAGGTAGATCTTTAGGAGCGCAAAGAGGCGCAAACTAGCTTGTAGCAGCCAACCTTGCTTTTGCTAGGTATTACTCCATAGTGTAGTTTTTGCTGTCTTTACTCTTATAGCCGGAGCCGGGCCGTGCCTGTGTAAGGTTTACCTTTTTGGAGGTAGAGAGCCTCCTATGAATATGTATATTTTTGTACAGTGTTAGATATCAGTTGTACTTGAATATCTGTATAAAGTCTGTTAGATTTTTGTTCTTGTTTAGAATTTCTCAAATATATGATATATGTTCACTTTTCAGCTCCGAACTGTGTTGTGCTTAAATTTCAGCTTGAGAATATTATAAATTATTATATTGTAGGCGTCAAAAATTACCTATAGGTCCCGAACATAGCTCGAGACGACAAGCCGTCGAGCGATGAATCGTCAGATGACGTGGCGACGAGCCGTCGAAACAACAAAGCGGCGAATCGCTGATGACATTGCAATAAGCCACTGGAACGACAAACCAAGTGGCCCGCACACTCGTCAGCCACCTTTAAGTTAATAAAACGCATCAAACAAACCGATGAAGCGTACAAGTCAACGAAACGACGAAATACGCGGAACAGGAACAAACCAGAATAGCCCCCCACCTACACCACACTGCACGCTATTGAATTTGGTGATTGTGTGGGTGTATGTTTTAGATCTAAAGCAGTTTTCCTTCAAGAAACTTAAACCCAAGAATAGATAAGGGGGAGAGGAAGATCATGAGGTTGTCTATTGCCATTCTCCTCCTCCTCTTTTTCTTCACCTTCAGTATTGATCTCAGCAGCTGCAGTTCCAACTTTCAGTTTGATGCTGAGCTACAGGTTTCTGCTGATGGCTGCAGCGGAGAAAATGTTGGAGAATGCTTAGAGATGAGCAGCAAGAGAATTCTTTGGGCGGCGACGACTGTTAGTGGTGGTGGAAAGAAGAGGTACATAAGCTATGAAACTCTGAGGAGGGACAATGTGCCCTGTAATAGGCCTGGGATGCCTTACTACAACTGCCATGCTCTTCCAAAGGCCAACCCTTACACTAGGGATGCAGTGTACTCACCGGCTGCGCTCGAGGCGATTGATTCTTCCTCATTCACTAATCTTGCCTTCATGAACTAACTTAATGTATTCCTCTTTTTCTGTAGTGGTTGATTAGTTTTTCAACTGCTTATAATGTATTATTATTACTTTTAATTTGTCTTATATATGCTATCATGTCTGTTGAGAACAATCATTGTGTATGATTTATTACTATTTAGCATTAGTGGTTTGATACTTTTGTTTAGCAGTGCAATGGTTGAATCATGGGGTGAGCTTGGGTGTGGATCACAGTCGGCGCCCGGCCCGGCCATAAAAATGGTCGGGCCAGGTTAGCTGGGCCGACCAGGGCCAGCCCGTGGCCCGTCCCAGATGCAATGATTACTTACGTGACCGTTGCAGGGCAAATGTCGGGCTGGCCCGACCCGGCCAGGCATAAACGGTCACATAAGTGACCGCTATTTTGTCACAATGGTCAAAATTTGACCGTTGTGGCCGGCCCAGCCATAATGGTCATTTTGACCGTTTTGCCCCCAAAACGGTAAAAATGTTAAAAAATGAGGGTTTTTTTGTCATTTGTTTAGGGGCCTGCCTTTATAAATAGAGGGGTTTTTTATTTGTTTTCCTTATCCAAAACTCATCTACTTCTCTCTAATGCTCTCTTATACACTCTTATACTCTCTAATAACCGCTTTAGCTCTCTAATTCTTCAATCAAATTTCTTCCGGACTTGATTATGAAGAGTAAAACCCAACTTCGGAAATGAGTCCTCCTACTATAGCTACTCCTCCTACTCCTACCGATGTTGATCCCGAATCCGGTGGTGATGATTCTACACCAAGAGCTCCTAAAAGGCTGAGATTCGATGTGTGAAATTTTTTCAAAAAGATAGACGTCATCAGGGATGAACACGGTAGGCTTCTCACCCAGAAGGCTAAGTGTGCATTGTGCGGCTATTTTTCCAAGCTCATCATAAAAGCGGCACCAACCATCTCAAAAGCCATTTAGATAAACACAACAAAGGCCAGTCCTCTCAAGGTGATATCCGGCAATCTATGCTCTCCCAATCATCATCTTCTGGTAGTCTCGGTAGTTAGAATTATGACGCAGCCCAAGCCAGGAAATGCGTCATCAGGTTTGTCATTCTTAAAAATATTCCTTTTAAATTAGTAGAAGATGATGAATTTGAAGATTTATTAAAGATGGTTTTTACTCCGCATTTAAAAAAATTTCTCGTCAAACTTGTCGACGTGATATTTCAAAACATTATCAGGAGGAACAAGAAAAAATAATTTCTTATCTTCAAAGTTTAAACTGTAAATTTTCTTTAACTTCTGATATTTGGACATCTAAAGCACAAACTGATTATTTATGTATCATAACATACTGGATTGATGAAAATTGACAAATGTTTAAAAGAGTTATTTTCTTTATTGCATTTGAAGAGTTACACACTGGTATTAATGTTACAAATTTAATAATTGAAGAACTTTTAAAATTAGAAATTCAAGAAAGAATATTTTCTCTTTCACTAGATAATACAAGTAATAATAATGTAGCTATTGATTTTATCAAAACATCTCTACCATTGCCATGTAATGATGATCTTTTTTATATTAGATGTATATGATATATTTTAAATTTAATTGTTCAAAGTACATTTAGTGAAATTAAACACATGATAGAAAAGGTTATGTCAGTAACTTATGCTCATAATGCTTCTGAACAAAGAATTAGAAGATGGAATCAATTCTGTAAAAGAAAAAAAAAATACAAAATCCAGATTAATTCCAAAAGATATTGACCATAGGTGGAATTCCACCTATACAATGTTAAGTGTAGCATTAGAATATAAAGAATGTTATAAATGAATTTATTGCTTTTTATACTTCTAGTTCTAGCTTTGGTAGCATGTATGGAATAACTGAAGATGAATGAACAGTTATAAGTAATTTAAAAGATATGTTATAAGTTTTTTTATGATGCTACAATGTTATTATCTGGTTGTTATTATCCAACCATTACTTTAGCTGCTTTACAAATTTTAAATATTCAAATAAAATTAATAAATATTGTATGGATATTTATTTTGGAGATATAACTTTTCAAATGGAAAGTAAATTTAATAAATATTTTAGGTTTATTCCTATAATTTTTTATTTAGGTGTTCTTATTGATCCATGTATGAAGAATATTAGCCTTAGAAGTTTGTTAAATTTCTTGTATAGTGGACAGATTATAGACACTGATGATGGTCAAACCATTACTGCTACTACTCATCATAATACTATTAGAAATTATTTTTAAATATTATATGATGAGTATGCGGCTAAATATGGTGTAGCTACACATCAGTCTACAGCTTCGACTTCTTCGAGCTCAAGTCGGGGCAAAAGCGTAAGTTTTAATAGGTATGCAATGGTAGCTGAGCTAACTGGTGGAATTGGACTTGGATCATCATTGGAGGTTTCTAAAATTGATCAATATTTAACTGTATCTTTAGTTAAATGTCAAAATAATAGTTTAGATATTTTGTAATGATGGAAAGTATATGGAAGAGTTTCATATTATATACTTTCCATCATGGTTCGTGATTTATTAACAGTGCAGGTTTCCACGGTAGCTTCGGAATCCGCCTTCAGGACAGTTGGACATTTGATCGACGACCATAGGATATCGTTAGATCCGTATACTGTACAGTCGTTGATGTGCTTACACAATTGGTGGAGGTACGAGAAGAGAACGCAAGGAATCGATAAGATGGCTAATATTGAAGATAAAGTTGAAGAGTTGGGACTAGCAGATAGATATAAAGAGTAAACAATATTCATCAAATTGTAATTTTTATTTCTTTGCTAAAAATTTGTAATAAATTATTTTAAAAATAGTTGCAAATGATAGTGATAATATAGGTGAGTAGGTGCCAACCTAGTTGGGATGTACTCATCTATTGTGATGCGACGAATTCGAAAATAAATTTATAATTGTAAAAGATTTACTGATTATTAATAAAGAAGTTGTTTTTATCATTTTAATTTTTATAATTTTTATTATTTGTAATTTATGTAATTTCAAGTGGTTAATAATAAATTTTTTTAATTTTTTGTAGTTTTTTATGTATTATTGAAAATTTAAAGAGAAAAATTTGAAAAACAAAAAAAACTACGTCGGCCCGGGCTCGGGCTTCGGCTCTGATTTTGCCAGTCCTAGGCCCAGTTTTCTGGACCGGCCCGTTTGGACACCCCCACCAATTGCCACCACCTAAGTATGACAACTTATAAAATGTGAACTTTAATCTTTGACGTGTATAACACTAGAAATAATAAAATCAAGGAAAATTGCAAAAATTTTCTTATGCAACTAATTTTGTTTTTAATATAATTCATCAAAACAGAACACAACCCATAGTCATAATCTAGAGTTAAACCTCAATCAATGTCCCATAATCGTAATCTTGAGTTTTTTTTAATATATAAATTCCACCAGCTTATAGGTTTTGCAAGATGCCTTGAGAATGATTGTAATTTGACTCTCCAAGATAATACTGTCTTTTGCACTTGACATTTCTAATTTTACATAGACTAATCTCTTTCCAAAAGATATGCATTTTCCCACTAACTAAAAAGTCATCACATGCTTAAAATCTAGTCCGGTAAGACTTATCACTCAATGCATCTTTACAATTGAATTTGTTTTCACAGATGACTGCTAAATTTGTATATACAAGAATCCCTATTTTATCGAATCAAAATCATAACCATGTTGAGATATTATAAGTACACTATGTTTGTTGTTAGTCAAAAGAGATCGTGATTGACAACATGAAACAATAATGTGCAGATAATTTCAGACTATAAACTGAAACAAAGCCATTAAGATTTGTATACAATACACAACACGCAAGAAGCAGGACATGATACCTGACATGGATTAAGGTACACAGCCCTAGATAGAAATATAGGAAACTTTCACAAGCATGTGTATGTTCACATGTTAGTGGGTCATAATATCCTCTGCTTTGTTAACTTAAAATTCAATATGAAATTATTAGGTGCAAGGTTTAGGTGGAAATTAACGGAGTCGTTCACATTCTACATCCACACAAAAAACTAAGCTCCACCTATTTCAATGAATATGACACAATCCATTTGTGGGTGGGATTCATGCACATCGTATTTTCAACCTAAAACACAAACCAGAAAGCACCTTAGTTGGTGACCCCAACACTTTTCTCAGGCCTACAATTTCTTTTTAGTAGGTTTCGGCTGTAGCAAAGGTTTGTTCATCCCTTTGGAAGAGATATTTGTGTGAGATTTGAGAGCTTGTTTGAGGTTTTAATTTGTGTGATTGTAAACCCTATTTGAATTTGCTCTCTCTAATAGTAGATCTTCCCCCTCCTTGCCCCGTGGACGTAGGCAACTTGCCGAACCATGTAAAATTCATTGTCTTGCTGTTATTTGTAATAACATGTTTAGGTTCACTTGACAAGTCAGTCCTAGAACTGATGAGAGGAAGAGTGTATATCCCACTTTGTTGAGATATATCACTTACGGTTCTTGTTTCCTTTGTGAAACAGAGATTTAGTTGAGATCTACTCTCTTGTTGTGCACCAGAGGTGCTACCGAAATTTCCGCTACGCACAACAAGTGGTATTAGAGCCCAGGTTTTGACTTGGGGCTTGTTCGAAGGATTCGCTGAAGGATTCTTATTTGAAGAGTTAGATCTACAACATGGGTAAAACAAGCACATCGGGATCGTATCTTACAAAGGCGATACAGAGTCTGAGCATCAATAATACAAAGATTGATGTTTCGAAGTTCGACAACAAGATCAATTTTGGTTTGTGAAGATGCCAGGTGATGGATGCGTTGGACGCACAGTATTTAGAGGAGACTCTTGAGTTACAAGAGAAACCTAATGATATAGAGGACAAGGTTTGGAAGAAGTCAGTAGGGCTTGTGGAGTTATTCGATCATGCTTGACGCTAGATCTTATTTATGATGTGATGAACGAGACGTCAGTGAAGAAATTATGGAAAATACTCAATGAGAAGCACCTTACTAAGAGCATTGAGAATCAGCTTCACTTGAAAAAGAGATTTTACCAGTTTAAGATGAAGAGGGGAGTTTCCATTAGGGAGTATGTTAACAACTTCACAAAGCTGCTTTCGGATATGGCCAATGTGGATATCATGGTTGAGGATGAAGACAAGGCAATGCTACTTTGTGTTCGTTGCCCGAGGATGATTATAGTACTTTTGTTCTCACTATGATTAATGGAAGAACGATTGTTAATTATAAGGAGGGGACCTCAGCGTTGGTGAATTATGAGTTGAGGAAGAGTGTTGACGAACCCTGCGAGAAGGCATCGGGAGATGCATTAGCAGTTCAAGACCATGGTCCAAACTGTAGTAGGAGGTTGCAGCCTAGAGGTGCACACTTTGCAGTTCGTAAAAATTAGTGTGTCTTTTGTAAAGAGGATAGACATTGAAAAGCCGAATGCCCAAAGTTAAATCGAGCCGGGAAGAATAAGGAGAAAGTCATACAAGCTTCAGAGGTGAATGTTGTCAAGTCTAGTGGTAACAATTCAGATTCGGATTCTTCAGGCTATTCGTTATCTGTACTATCGTCAGTTTGTGTTGCTAATTCTACAGAATGGATATTGGATTCGGGTGCTTCTTACCACATTTGCCCTAGGAGGTATTGGTTCTCCAGCTTTCAGGAGTTGGAAAGAGGGATGTCGTGCTCATGAGTAATTGACATGCATGCTCTATTGGTGGTATTGGTACCATTCGTATTTGGATTAGTGACGGGGTGATTCGGGAGTTGGATGAAGTGAGGTTCGTTCCTCAGTTGAAGAAGAACATCATTTCAATTGGAGCTTTGGAGGCAACAGGCTATAGGGTGACCTTGGTGGATGCATGTTTGAAGGTCACATTAGGGTCCATGATTGTGATGAAGGATATCAGAAAGAGCAATTTATATTATTTGCTTGGAAGCACGGTGATTGATAGAGAGCTGACGACTTCATTGGATTTGGCTAGATTATGGCGTTTGTTGAGGCTAAGGTATTTAATTGGTTATGTCGTGCATGGTTTGTTGAGTAGTGCTTTGACCTGCAGATTGAAGTCATTTGAGCACATTGGTATAAGTGAGAAGACCGAGGTGGAGTTTGGCACTTCTATCCATCGATCGAGAGGTCTTTTAGGTGGAGTTCATTCAGGCATTTGGGAGACTTCCAAGGAGGCATTATTAGGAGGTAATCAATATTTGGTTTCCGCAGATAGGGATTATTCTAGGCATTGGTGGGTTGTAATCAAGTCCCGTTGGTGTAAAATTCTAGAAGTTAACAACAAATGGAGGAAGTGTATTGTCAGAAAGGCAATCTGTCGTTCTATTTTAGTAGGGGTTCTTTTTTGCGTTTATGTCAAGCTCACAGCAGTTTGAGATACTTTATTAGAGAGGAAATATTAGGGTGACGAGATGAGATGGCAGATTTGGTGAGTTGTTCCTTTCTGGAGGAGTATCGGCGTTTGATGTCGAGCATTGGTTATGGTGATTGGGCTTTGATATGTTTGGGCCATCTTATTCATAGGTTACCAACTACTACGTTTAGAGATTTTGGATCTGGTGGAGCTGCTTCAGATTTTGGGTTGCGTTGGATGTTTGGTTACCCAGCACTTAGTCACATCGTGGATATGAAAGTTGATCCGATTGCACGTTTGGCATTCATAGGCTCGCTTGGTTATCAGTTGGGAGAGACTGATTTTGTTCTGAGTAGGTATGTCATATTTGACTCTCAGTAGGTGGAGAGTGTTGATCAGGTCATTAGGATATCACAGCGGGTGGAGGATGATGCTACTTCACATTGGGTGAAGATTACTCCACATACACCAGATCATACTGCATCGTTTGGGATTCCAACTGAGGTGACACAGATTGGGAATCATATAGGTTTGGATGCAGATGATGAGTTGGTTGATTTGAGTGCAGCTGGTGGACATAGTTCAGATTTGGTTATGGCCGCTGGTTCACCTCAGGAGAAGGTGTTTAGTTTGTTTCGCTTTGGGGCCATTAGGAGAGCTATCAGCCACAGATTTGTTGGTGATGTTCGAAAAGGGTTCTGAACTCTTCTAGTTGATTGAGGTCATTCGTGGCCATTTGAGTGAACTACGTGAAGGCTTGATTCCTTGGGCAAGAGGATACGTAGATAGTCATTTATGATACAACCAATTTGGTAAGTAGATACCGACGTTTGGAGTTTGTTCGCATTCTCATTTGGGTTCTCAACTTGTTGTGGATTGAGTCGTTGTCATGAATTACTTCATTTCGTACTGGACACAACAAGTGAGACATTTGGTTTGGTTGGTGTCGGCTCAATTTTGGAAAAACTTCGCCGAGGTGGAGAATTATGAACGTGGGGGCAAAGCACGTGGGGAAAATATGTGGGGGCCACCACGTTCATGAAGCAGTTTACCAGGAGACATGTTTTCAAAGGTGAGTGGGAGCCGAGGTGAGTGGGGGCCACACCTTGATATGATCCCTTTCCGCGTGTGAGAGCAAAGGCCCACCCGAATGTCATTTGTAGCTATATATAAATACCTCGTTCTTCTTAGGATTTTGTGTGCAAGAGAGCAAGGGCAAAAAAGCGGCTACAGTAGCATGAAAAGAAAAGTGCAGAGAAAATAAACTGCAGAGGCTTTTCGGCTATAGCAAGGGTTTGTGCATCCCTTTGGAAGAGATATTTGTGTGAGATTTGAGAGCTTGTTTGAGTGTTTAATTTGTGTGATTGTAAACTCTATTTATATTCTCTCTAATATATTTGGGAGATTGTTTGAGGGTTTAATTTGTGTGAAATTTTAAAAACCCTATTCAATCAGCAGTATAATATTCAATCCCACACATATATCACACATATATTTCAATAAAAATAAATAAAAGTTTCCCAACAGGTACATAATAAATATTGTTTATACAACACAAGAAATTGTTTTCAAAGTTAAATTAATTACAATCAATCCTCCTGATCATCATCATCATCCTCAACACCAGCTGCACTATGACTACCCTCGGCTGCACCTTGTGAAGAAGTCCCGACCTGCAAATATAAATCAAACGTTAACAAGGGTGTGTAACCGTTACTAAGAGTGTGCAAATATAAATATAATTCCCCCAACACCACAACATAACACCACAACATAACACCACAACACAACACAACACAACACAACACCAAAACACCACAATACAATACCACAACACAACACAACACCACAACACAACACAACACAACAACAACAACAACAACAACAACAACAACACAAATCCCCTAACCCCACCCACCAACCAACCACACTCCCCCAAAGCCCCCACCCACCAACCAATCACACTCTACACACCCCCTCCCCCTCCATCACTACCATCACCACCATCAACACCCAATCCCCATTCCTCCCCCCCACCACGACCACCACAACACAACACCACAACCAATCACCAAACCCCCCACAAACCAATCATATAACGACCACCACAATACAACACCACAACCAACCAACCAACCCACCAGCCAATACCACCACCACTACGCACACACGCACCATCAACACCTCCATCACATAAAAACATTATAAGTATATATTTTGGGCTTTTTGTTAGGGTTAGAGTTAGGGCTTGTGTGTAATATGTTGTATCAGTGTGTATCGGTGTGTATGATATCATTTAGTCACAAAGAAAATTCATAACTAAGTAAAAATTATATATTTAATTTATTTAATTAAAAAATTAAAGTATATATATTACCTGATCCGACATAAACCATCTCTTATATGCCTCCTGAGCCTCCTAAGACAGAGTCGACATGAATTGTGTGAACTCCAATTCTCTCTGCTCCTAGCACCTCCGTTCTTCCTCCGCAATCCGCTGATATGTTGTTTGCTGTGACTGCCAATCTTCAATAACTTTCAATCGCTGCTGCATTGAGTCTTGATATAAACTGCTTCCTGGTGTTCCTGGTGGTGCTGCAAACTCGTAGGTGCTACTAGACTCGTGCGGCCTCTGCTCGGATCCTCTCCACCGGTATCTGTTCTTCGTACTCGGTCCAATGATCGTCTCGATGATGAAGTCCTCCTCCTCTCTACTTAGCCAGGCAGGAGCGTTAGAACCGACCTGAGACTGAGACATTTGCTCCTGTACCTTGGCATGTAATTTCTCCTGCGATATATCCTCCTGTACCTTGGCATGTAATTTCTCCTGCGATATATCAAAACAACCCAGGCAAGTCGACTTACTAATGATGCATTGTTATGAAATTGAATATATAAATCAGGCAAGTCGACTTACTAATGATGCATTGTTATGAAATTGAATATATAAATGAACTGCTACTTACAGCCCGATCCTTATTCTTTGCTTTCTTCTCTTCATCGGCGTAATTCGGGCTCCAGGAAGTTAGCATACGATCTGTAAAATGTCCGAGATCTCCTATTCCCTATTTTATTCAAATATATCTAACCCATAACACATAAATTGTACTCAACTTGATAACTTAAAAGCTAATATATTATATACCTCAAGCTCCAATTGATGATAATACTGGCTGAAGGACCTGAAGCCCCCGTGATGCTTGTAACTGCGGGGTGTGTTGCGGTTCCTCCTTGCTATTTCAGCATGAGCCTACAAAACAATGTCAAATCAAAACAATATAGAAATTCAAACAATAAATTAAATATATATACTTCAATAATACCTGAATTTTAGCTGTGTCTCAGTAATCGTAAAGTGCAAAAAATCTACTCCATCCATACGCTCGTTAAGATGCCAGAATCGCTCCCAATCCTCTGTTATTTAAACAAAATATCTTTTCTTTACCTCAAACCACCATCTCTTGAACGATAAATTGATTTGCATGAAGCAGTAAGTCCAGGCACAAATATTATCGTCAAGAAAGAAAAATCGCTTTAGCATATAAAGAAAAAATAAATACAAATCAGTGTATTAAACATAATAATAAACTAATAACTAATAATGATGAAAATTAAAATAAATGATTCACACATATATATCTCCAACAAGCCACCAGCGCATCAATCCGCTGCGACTTCCACGTTAAAAAATATTAAAGAAATCATGTCTCCTGGCTAAAGCGGCGAGGAAATTGTTGAAAGCATTGGCAAAGTCCCTGACAGGCACTCCATTTTCCCATCGGATCACGGCCCTCCGATGAATATCAGGGATGAGGCTCTATTCCCTGGTAGCATTGCGGTCGTGCCTAGGAGGTCGTACGGTACTTGCGAAATAATGAATCGGATGCCACAATGAATCAATCCATATTTGCTATTAAATTTTAAATAATAACCGATAAACTATAAAAATATATTCATACCTTTTAGTTCGAGGCATCTACGCGTTGCTTGTTCGTACCTATGCTGCGTGATAGGGCACAAAGCATGATAAGAATCCTAATCCCCCTTCATCTTGGCCGGACCGTGGACTCCCTGATCCGTAATAGAATCTGGCGGTAGTGCCGCAGCTTCTACAGCTATGTTATACGGCTCAAATCTCCTCTCCTCCAATACATCTGCATGTGGTGGCGGCAGTATCTCCGCATGCTGTGTAGAATCAGCCTGTGTCTCCACGTCATGTGGAGCATCTCCGCGTGATGTGTCCTGTGGTTGCGAGTCATGTGTAGCATCTCTGCGTCCTATGTAGTAAATGTTAAAAAAATGTTAGGCTCACATTAATAGTTTATAGAAATGTATAGATATAACAAATAAATAAAAATACCTGACGTAGAGGCATGTGTATCGCCTCCAGAATGTCTACCAAAAAGTCTCTCAAGCGTTTTCTTATGTAATCCTTTTGTCATCTACACTTTGAAAACATAATGAATATCCAACAAAAGCATATAATGCAAATAATTAATAAAATAGCACATGACAACAGAATCGCGTGTACATGATGTCCAGTCAAACAGATAATATAAAGATAATACTATAATACATGACGCATAGTAATACATGATAACCAGTCAAACAGATAATATAAAGGCAATAATATAATACATGACACACCGTGATGCATGATAACCAGTCAAACAGATAATATATAGGCAATAATATAATACAATGAATGTTCTTTTTAATTCATAACCTAGTATTACATTATTATGATGATGTTGAGGCTCTACTCTGCGAACGTGTGCGGCTAGCCTGTGACTGTGTGCGTGCCGACGAAAGAACTGTTCTTATAGTTTTATCGACTCCGCTGCGGACTGGTTTTTTTACCTTTAACGCCTTGGCTCATATATAATCACAGATACATCAGGGCACGTTAGTGCAATTTCATCAGCTAGATTATTATTTTGTGTCAAGTAAAACTCAGCAACTGTTTCGTCGGTCAAGATAACCTCCTCATCGTGATCTTTGTCAGATACGGCTTCATGAATGTAGGCTCTAGGCGGATTCTAAAGGATAACTCATTCGTTATTTTTCATTATATCTTTGACATAAAAGCACTGTTTGGCGTGAGCAGCTAACATGTATTTTTCAGTCTGATATATTTCCTTGTTAAGATTAAACGAGTGTGTAACCATAGTCATCCTTCATCTTTTTCTGCTCACACCAATGAACCTTAAACATCACATGACTAACTTCCTTAGTAATCCCATAGAAAATTTCCATGATGTCTTTTACCTGATCGTAGCAATAGATTTCCCCTTGTATTGGATTTAGATATTTTGACCTAGCGTATGATAGTTGTGAGAAGGAGCAGAACATACCGCTATTTTGTGTTTGTCGTCTCTCTTCAAGACCGACGGTGTTAAACCTAAAGCCGTTGACACGGTAGCCTCCATAACGCTTAACCACATTAGAAGGACCTCTGGCATATAAACAAATTTTCTCAGATAGGTTAACCCCATTCGTAATCCGTTTGTCAACCTTTAAAAAAAGAAGTAAATAGTTTACATATCTGGTGGCAAGCACATACATTTGATATACGAATCAGAAATATAAAAAGATCTTACTTCACCCTTCAGTCATGCAGGGAATTGTCTAGAGTGTGTGTCCATAACTTTCTTATTTTTTGTTCTGCATTTAAGAGTAGTCTGGACATATCGGATGTGAAGCCTAGACAAGAAGCATTTATAACGATTAAATAGAGATAATTATTGTGAGGTGATATAATCTGATTCAAACAGTTAAATACTTACGTCGTGTATATGTTAAATGTAGTATCATTACTCATGATATATGTGTGGGCTTGATCTAGCTCCATTCTGGGGAATCTAGTGTCCTCCCCATGATCATTGTAAAATGTACCATCAATTATTCGTTGGGGACGGTTTAGCTTTGTCTCCATGCCCTGCAAGTAACGAGATATGAAATTCATACTCTCGTTACTTATGTAGTTCTTTGCGATCGACCCTTCAGGATGTGCACGGTTATGCATCAGTTGTTTCATGAAACCCAAATACCTACAAGCATATAGTTTCATGATTTGTGTCAAAATGGAACTGAGAAACATAATTTGACAAATATTAAATGAATATTATAATAATAAATACCTCTTCATGGGGTACATCCAGCGATATTGAACTGGTCCTGCGATGTGGACTTCGTATACTAAATGTATTGTGAGATGCACCATGACCGTGAAGAATGAGGGTGGAAATAGTATTTCCATTTTACACAGTGTATTGGCAACATGTCCCTCTAATTCTTCAAACTCCCTGACATCAATCACCTTAGAGCACAGTTGCTTGAAATAACCGTAGAATTCTATTACCACCATCGCGAGATCCTTCTCAGCATGTCGCAACGCAACCGGGAGAAGTTGATGTAATAGAATATGATGGTCATGTATCTTGAGTCCCAAAATCTTTCTGTCATTAATATGCACATTTGCTGAAATGTTTGAAGCATAACCATCCTATGTCTTCACAGACTTTAGAAATAAACACATATTGTGGACCTCATCCTTCGACAGTGTGACACGGGAGGCTGGGAGTTCAAACTTTCCGTTACCCTTATCTATAACTTGCAGTTCCAGAAGAATATTCAATTCTACTAGGTCTCGACGTGCCCTTAAGTCATCTTTTGATTTTTTTTTCCCGTCCTGCAACAAAGTGTTCAAGAGATTCTCACATATGTTCTTCTCGATGTGCATGGCATCCAAGTTGTGACATATTTTTAAACTTTTCTAATATGGCAGCTGATAAAATATGCTGAATTTTGACCATCCATGCGGAAGTTCAGTGCCCTTTGAGATACGCCCATGCGACTGGACATTGTGAGGCTTATTTCCTTTCGATTTGTCCTTGAGAAATAGCTTACCCTTTCCCTTTTCCTTCCATTTTTGCTTCAATATTTTTCTCCTAACCCCAAATGGATTTTCTTTGTTGAATCTTTTTTTCCTAAATATTTTTCTGGGTAAAGGATGTAGAAGCTCAAATATTTCTTCTCTGGTCATCCTTGGTGGTGCCGGTCTACTTTCCGGATTGCCATCGAACTTTTCTACTAACTTTCTGAACTTGTGCCCTGTAGGCAACCATATTTTGTGTTACCAATAACAAAACTTATGGCTGTACTTCAGAAACTTTCTCTTATAGTCTAACATGCAAACCGGACAAGCAATCTGACCTTTTATCGACCATCTAGATATGTTAGCGTATGCCGAGAAGTCATTAATTGTCTACATGACCATTGCCCGCAAACAGAAAGACTCCTTACCATAAGCATCATAAGTGCTGACATCTTCTTCCCAGAGAAGCTTCAGGTCGTCAATTAATGGTTGGAGGAAAACGTCAATGTCATTTCTAGGAGAATATCTTCCAGGGATCAAAAGTGACAGTATCATGTATGGTTGCTTCATGTACATCGATGGCGGCAGGTTGTACGGTGTCAGCAACACTGGCCAGGTAGACCAAGCAGAGCTCATTAATCCAAACAGAGGTTGTACGGTGTCAGCAACACTGGCCAGGTAGACCAAGCAGAGCTCATTAATCCAAACAGATTAAATCCATCGCTAGCAAGCCCCAGCCTAATATAAGCAGAGCTCATTAATCCAAACAGATTAAATCCATCGCTAGCAAGCCCCAGCCTAATATTCCGAGACTCCTTACCAAAGTCGGGGTATATACGATCGATGTGCTTCCATACCTCACCGTCAGCAGGATGTCTCAGTTTTTCATCATTTTTACGGTCGGTCGGGTACCATCGCATATTCTCAGCCAGCTCGACAGACATATAAAAGCTCTGCAGCCTAGGAATAATTGAAAAATATCAGAGAACCTTCTTAGGTATTCTGTTATGCTTATTGGATGCACCGCCTTCGGATGTGCTTGTAGCTTCTCCTTTCCAGCATGATACATGACACGTCGGACATTCCTCCAAAGCTTCATTACCCTTATTGTACAGGATGCAGTCGTCAGGATAGGCATCTATCTTCTTGTAATCAAGCCACAGCGTATCAACAATCTTGTGGGCTTTGTAATAGGTCGAGGGGATGCTTTTCTCACCGCCTAGAATGACTTTCCTCGACAAATCTAATAACATCTCGAAATGTATAACAACCATCCCACTGAGTGTTTGGATATGAAGAAGCCTCAGCATAAAAGAAAGCCTTGTGAGCTCCTTACACCCCTCGTATAACGGTGACTCATTTTATTTAACAAGTCTCATCAATTAATCTACGTCTTGAAACATATCAGTAGTGTTGACATCACTCACCGACGACACTGCAAGAATATCTTCTAACGTATCAGTTGTGTCAACTGTCAGATTGCTGACTTCGATGAACTCTTCCTCTGATTGCATCACCAGGACGCCTTCACCGTGATGAATCCAAAATACATAAGAGCTATCAAATCCATTAATTGACAGATGAAAACTTACGTCACTCCTAGCGAGTATTTTACCATTCCTGTAATTCTTACAAGGACAGAAAACTCCCCGCTCAGTGACCGTAGAAGGTTTGTGTCAGAGTAGGCTAAGAAAGCTTCTATCTCATCCTTGTATTGGGTGTCTAGATGCCTTCGATCACGTGGTATGCTCATGAACGATTTGTCAGGAACTGTCCGTATCTAGAATTTAAAAATTAATAGAAGTGAGCATATCCCTACATATATCATTTTAATTTAGGGATGTAAACGTGTGTTCAGAGGAAGGCGTGTGTGATCGGCTGTAAGAGGAAGGTTTCTATCCCATTAGGTATGTAAACATAGCGTGTATATGTATTTACGTGTGTTCAAGTGTACTTTCAATTCGTTAAAATTTTGACACCACCTACTCGCTGTTCTCCGAGTACACTATAGTGGGAAGGATATACTCCTACATATCCCTCCGAAATTTGTACACGAAGAACAATGAGTAAGCGCCACCGAAACTCTGACGAAAATAAAGTATACAAGAACACAAGTAAATACATATACACGCTATGTTTACATACCTAACCCGTCCACACTAGACAGATCCAATAAATATTTATATATAAGCCCCCTGTCACATACGCGTAGAAAAAGGTTGTCAGACCGAACACGATGGTCTCATATCCACCAACGATCCTGTACGCGTATGTGACAAGCAAATAAAGAGATTATATATAGTATTTATTGGACGTTGAATTCTACGGCTCGAAAATATGAGTGTACAGTGTGTGCAGCTTCTATGTAATTAGCGATATAATAGTTACGCTAACCCCTCACCCTCACAATCACCCTCACTGTAACCCTAACCCTCACCTAACCATAACCCTCGCCCTTTCCATAACCTTCGCCCTCGCCCTAACCCTAATCCTCACTAAACCCTAACCCCCGCCCTCGTTATAACCCTTGCCCTCGCCTTAGCCCTAACCCTAACACTCACATAACCCTAACCCTCGCCTAACCCTAACCCTAAACCAAACCCTAACCCTAACCCTAACCCTCAACCCTAACCCTAATACTCACCTATCCCTAACTCTCGCTCTCGTCATAACCCTCATCCTCGCCCTCGCCATAACCCTAACTCTCGCCCTCGCCCTCGCCATAACGCCCGACCTTGCCCTCTCATTCGTCCTAACCCTAACTTAATATTATAATTTCATCAAGATGAATATTTTTATTAGGGTTTGGGCTTTTTCCATAATTTTTTTGTTTTGCAAAAATTAAACTCTAATTATAATTTAAAAATATAATAAATAAATCCAAAAATAATAAAAAATCCCTCTTTCTCTCTCCCCCCACCTTACCCTTCTCTCTACCTCTCTTTTTCTTTTCCCCCATTCGGTCTGACCGGCGTACGGGCCAAGCTGACCGGCTGGCCGTCGGCGTCAAGTCGATTTGAGAGAGAGCGAGAGAAGGGTGGTGGCGGAGAGATGGCGAGCAGAGAGATTGAAGGGGGGTGGGAGAGGCGGGTACCTGAGAGCGGCCGAGCTGTGGCTCACGTCGACCGGCGGTGTCTCGGCGGGTCCAGTGCTGCGCGAAAGAGAACGCGTAAGGGGGGGAGAGGGAGGGAAATGAGGGGGGGGATAAGAGGCAGGGTTTGGGGGATAAATCCCTCTCTCGGATCGGGCGCGGGCTGCCCAAAAAATTTGGGCGCCCACGCCCATATTTTTTTCCCATCATACATTTTTAGTGATGGATATTTCCGTCGCTAAAAAAGTTTATAGCGATGGACTTTTTTAGCGACGGAAAATTTCCGTCGCTAAATTTCTGTCGGGAAAATTAAAGCGATGGCAAATTTCCGTCGTTAATCAACCTATTTCCGTCGGAAAAATTTTTTTACTTACGAAAATATAGCGACGGAAATTTCCATCGCTATATGCTCTATTGTAGCGACGGAAATTGCCATCGCTATACTTTCGTAGGAAAAACTCTGTTTTCTAGTAGTGTGGAGAGAAAAGAGGAGATAAATTGGAAATGTGCAATATTTTTTTCAGCAACATTCTCCAAAAATCTCTTAGCAAATTCATCTTCGAAGATCAACAAAACCCAAAAAAAGAGGAAAAAAAAGGCTGAAGCTGAGAAGAAGAAGTTTTTTTTTTAAGAAAAATTATGAAAGACAATGAGAAATATTGGTGTAGATTGAGAAGGATAATCACATTCTTGTAATCCCTATATGTGTTTGTTACGCCTTGTGTATCTCCGCCTACAATTGATTAGAGAGCACAAACTAGATGCCTTGCTAACAACAAATCATCAATTCAAGCTCTCCTATAAGTGAGAGTGCGGTCATTACAACTATACACCGTCCCCTTCTCCTTCCACATACCTAGGCCTGTCCATCCGGGTCGGCCCGGCCCGAAAAACCGGGCCCAGGCCGGGCAAATCGGAGCCCGGCTGCCTTGGGCCTTGGGCTCTTAGGCTCTTTAAATTCTACAATTATTTTTAATTTTGTCTGTTTCTATAAATTCTATAATTATTTTATATCATTTTAATTTCTATAATTTTTTATATTTATAAATTACATAATTACAGTTGATTAATAATATAATTTTTTATCAAAATTGTGTTTACTTTTTGCTTTGTATTCTTGAAAAATTAAAAAAATTTAAAAAAATTTAAATAATAAAGAAAACAGGGCCGGTCCAGAGCCCGGCCCGCTCAGGCTCGGGCCCGGGTCCAACCACTAACCTCCTTTCCAAACTCCTAAATTTTATCACTAGACTAAGTAGCCCTAAGTATTCATGTTATTCATATATTATACATAAACAAATTGTAAATACTTATAGAAATTACATAAACAAATTGTATTATACATAAACATATATATAAAAAATATAAATTATATATAATACACACACACACACACATACATAAACTTATATGTACACATATAAATATATTTATATAAGAGTATAAATATATATATATATATACACATATATTATACATATATAGGAGAGAGTATACTTATCTATCTACCCTTTAAAAGAGCCAGTTCTTGAAAAACTTTCTCATACCCAAATTAACCTTCAACCATCTTAAATATACCCAATTTCTCCCTTAAAATCGTTTCATTTAATTTGTCCTCAGAATCGAAAAATTCCACCTCCGTTACGCCTTCCTCTCCGCCGAAGCCGAAGAGATAATCGATTAACATTCTCCGACGAAGCCGAAGTGTTACAGGAATTTGCAAAGATGTGGATTATTCATTGGTTACTCTTCTCCGTCGAAGCTGAAGCGTTTCAGAAATCTGCAGAACTTTCTATTTCTTCAGAATTTCCTCATTCATCTCCAAAGATTTCTAAATTTGGGGATTTAGTAAGGTATTTCTTCTTCATCTTCACTCCTTTATTTATACAAAACCCTAACTCTATCTATCCCCTTTTAGTTCTTCAGTCCTCTCATTTTCTTCTAAAAATTGCCCTAATTTTCGATTTCCTACAGTTTCAAACGACCAGGCTTTACATATTGCAACAGCAGTTGGATCGACTTTAGAAAGTAAGTTGAGTTGAGTTGAGTTCTTTAAATTTTTAGATTTTGATTTTGGTTGTAATTTATTTCCTAAATTACTTCTGTTTTCAAGTTATAAATTCTTTTGTATAATTTATTTCCTAAATTACTTCTGTTTTCAAGTTATAAATTCTTTTGTATCTTATATGTGTTTGGGAATTGATTTCTTGATATGGTGTTTGATATTTTCAAGTTATAAATTCTTTTGTATCTTATATGTGTTTGGGAATTGATTTCTTGATATGGTGTTTGATAAATTCTTTTGTATCTTATATGTGTTTGAGAATTGATTTCTTGATATGGTGTTTGATATGAAAGCTCTGAAGATGGGGAAATATGTGTTTTTTTAATATTACACATTGAAAAATTTACGCATAAATGTGATAATTTATAGCCTTTTCAAATAATTAAGACAATGTTAAGGTTACAGTCATGAGTCAGTTCTTGTTAATTAGGATAACTACGTACTGCCCAGGTCATGATATGGGTATCTTCATCTTAGTGCAACTCATGCATATTGGATATTGCTGATGTGATGTAATGGATAACTCCTGATTGTTCAAAGCTGAAAACAAATGGACAGTGCACAAAGCTGAAAACAAATGTGCTTGCCAACAAACAAAAGTAAAACTTTTGCCAGTAATAATCAAAATCAAATTCCGACATACCCCTGAATGGGCAGAGGAAGAAAGGACCAAAGAGAAGGAAATTTTGTTGTATCTCTTCAATTTTAAATTGCTATTGTTTCATAAATGTGTCTAAGGAAAATATTAGTGCTACCTGCATTACAGTAATGATTGCTAATATCGTTTGACTTTCTGTCCATAGAAAGAAAAGTTTTTCCCCCCTTCCTGTTTGGTTGTTGGTATTTACATCAGTTTACATTAGTATCTTATGATGAATATAAGCAAAAATTCTCTATTGGGATTTCAATACAATAATAGTAGTTCCACCTGTTTCAATACAATTGTTTTTTATTTCATAATACAAAGAAAAATATAAACCAGAGGAGTCTCTATATATTTCCATATTTAATGAAGATGACAGATACTTAATCTAGGCAAAAGTGCACTCAATTATTATGAAAGTGTGAAAAGGGCAAGCAACTTTCCAAATTGAGTACGTTGTTGAAATTTGAAGCATGATTGTGTTGTTTTCTTTTTGGCATTTTTGGGATTGTCTAACGCAACACAAAGTCAGTGTTTGTTGAGCATTGAGCACATTTTGCTACATTTTTCTTAATGAGATCAACACTTTGTCTACTTACTATGAGTTCCCTTTATTTGTTTGATTTGTAGACTCTTCTAGATTCAGTTGGAGTGTCAATTTGGCCGATGAATGTAGAACCGCTTGATGATTGACCACATTCTAAGAAAATTAACTCACATCAAATGGCCAGTGGAGATGCAAATGATCTTTACAGTGATTGTTGTTGGCCTTCTTGTTTTGATGATGTTCAATAAATAATTTATAACTAATGTTGTTTCTCTAGTGCTTGTATTATCTATTCATTGTAGACAAACAACGGGTTGGAGGTTGGATGGATTAAGCCTACACGATCATATCAAGAGGAGGTTGGCGGAATTGTGGAGTGAAGCATCGTACAATTCAAGTTCAAGATCTAAGTTTAGCTTCATCCGCAACGTGTACCAAGTTGAGCTCAATGAAGATCAAGATCAAGCTTGGGTAATTTAGTTTAGGATTTATATTATGTGTGTTTAATACGTTAAGCTCAATATCTATACACACACATTTATTGGTTTCTTCGTATATATATATAGTTATATATATATACATAAGTTTTGGTTTCTATGCATATATATAGTTATATATATATACATACATGTGTTTTGGTTTTTATGATGTTACATACTCTATTGTGTTTTAGTACTTATTGCATAGAATATGTAATTTTGTGAAAATATTGTATTATTAGTTTATAGACTTCAATATCAGTTCATACATGTTTTACTAAGTCTATAAAAACATTTCACAAAGTTTCAAAAGTTGGTTTATGTCAAAACATCAAAATTCAAGTATCTCATATTTTTATGTTTTGGACTATTTTTGTAAAATGATGATATTTTTCATTTGGGAGGCCCTTTCTGATAACCAGTCGTTGTAGTATGTTTATTATCATGTCTACAATCATTCCCCAAAGTTTTACATTTTTTAGAATTTATTTGATATTTTTAAACAGTGTTTTAAAATCAGCAAAACAACTTTCAGACTTTATTTTTCATGTATCAGATCTCGGTCGACCGAACCGGTCGACCGATCATTTGTTCATTTCTTACCATGCGACAGAGAGTTGGTCGGTCGACCGAAAGCTCCATCGGTCGACCGTACTGGTCGACCGACGATGGTCCAGAACTGCTTCTTCATGTTTTTTCTCTCCGTCGGTCGACCGACGAAATTTCCGGTCGACCGACAATAGATCCGTTGGCTTCTAACGGCTATTTCTTGAGCTGTTTGCTGGGGCTGTTTTTTGTCTTTTTGTTTGGGTTTTTGGCTGAGTTTTGAGAGGGTATAAATACGCCATTGCCTTCAGCTCTCCAACTAAGTAATGAGAGTTTTAAAACAAGTTTAAGAAAGTTTTAACAAGGGTTTATGTTTGGTTTAAGTTTGTTTAAAAAGCTTTTAAGCATTTGAGAGTTTGTTTTTGTGATTCAATTCTACAAGAGCTTGAGGAGATCATCTATTGGTGTTTGGGCATTCAACTATTCTCCCTCCAACTCTTGATATATTGAGAAGTTTTCTAAACTCTATTTCTAGCTATTTTATATATTTGATTATCATTGTTATTTAGCTAGAACTACATTGAGTTTAGTTTTGATGTATATCTCTTTGTTCACACACAACCTTTTGAGCTTATTGTATTTACATTCATAGTATAATTTTGGATTGTGGGTTTGTGACTAAGAGTTGTGCTTAATTGAGTTCTCACCTTGTTTTGAGAACAATCATTTGTTATATTTATGCTTATTGTGAGAATCACTTTGTAATACACTTGTACACCGAGTGAGGAGTGTGTGGTGAGAGTCGGGGATCATCCCAAGAGGAGTGGCGTCGGTTGACATGCCTAGTGAGAGGTTGTAACCGAGCACTTGAGGGAGACACGGCTAGGTCCAACACTTAGTGGGTGTAGAGTGTGATTGCAAGAGTGTGAGTTGTAGAGTTTTCGGTTAGCTAAAAAACCGAGTGTGTAAAAGAAGTTCCGGCTTCCAAACCGGATTGTGTGTGTGGATTTCTCCCCGGGAGTGGGGAGCGGAGATGTAGGACGGAAGGTCCGAACTCCGTGATCATATTGCTTATTTGAGTGTGCTTTGGCGTTCATTCATATTTATGTTCATATCTTATATCGCCATTGTCATTAGCTCATTATCTATATCATCCACTATCTTGTTTAGATTATCTACCCTTGTGTTGTTTATATATCCTTGCATATATCTCTATCATATAGGATATATCTCATTGTTCATATTGCTTATCCTAGCTTATATTCTTATTGTATTTCATACTTGCTAGGATAACTTGTTAATTATTTTTTTAATTGGCATTTAATCGGATTAGATTAGCATAAGACCCTAATCACCCCCCCTCTAAGGTCTAACAATTGTGAGTCTGGTTGTACTGACGATGATTATGATTTACATGAATCTCATACTGCATTTATTGGAAAAAATGAGCAGCGGGTAGCCGTTGCCTTTGATGATGGTTGTGTACAATTATATTACATGTCCGATATAAATGGACTAACTTATTATAGATCATTTCCTCGAGTCTTGCACCTCCTAACATGTATAATTTATGGATTCTCATGTCAGATTGTAATCCATGAATTAGTGAAGACTAGAGGTCTAAATATGTGACTGTTACGGTTTAATCTCAGAATTTGGATGCTACATTATACCATGGTCTTCTTTCTCCCTTTTTTTCTGATCGTTACTTGTGCTGGCCTATGTCTCCATCCATGTCATTGTACCATAATCATGTATGTGTCTTTGCTCCATAGGAGGCGAGTCATCTAGATTTTGCTTAAATTGTTTGAACTGTACCTACTGTAGTTCTAGATATTGCTTAAATTGTTTGAACTATACCTACTGTAGTTTGGAGAATCAAGACCTTAGTTACAATTTACAAAACTATACACTATTTCTGACATGGTTGGATTTTCTTAAATATCATTCCCTTGGGATTTAGGTGCAGTAGAATGGTGATGAAACTTCACATGTGATGTAATGGATAAGTCCTTAGAGTACAAAGCTGAAAACAAATGGACAGTGCACAAAGCTGAAAACAAATGTGCTTGCCAACAAACAAAAGTAAACTTTTGCCAGTAATAATCAAAACCAAATTCCGACATTCCCCTGAATGGGCAGAGTAAGAAAGGACCAAAGAGAAGGAAATTTTGTTGTATCTCTTCAATTTTAAATTGTTATTGTTTCATAAATGTGTCTAAGGAAAATATTAGTGCTACCTGCATTACAGTAATGATTGCTAATATCATTTGACTTTCTGTCCATACAAAGAAAAGTTTTTCCCCCTTCCTGTTTTGGTTGCAGTCGCAGGTGCTTCTTATGACACTGGCAGGGTCATTTCTAAAGATGATTCAACTCCCCTTGTGATTGTGATTCCTGGACTTACCAGTGATTCCGCTTCTCCAGTAAGTTATTTACTTCCATATTCCTTATTCCAGTATACACACCCAACAATTCCCCTTTACAATTTAGTCATATTCCATATTCCTCTTGGATCTTTAAGTTTATAGTCTAAATTGTAATGGTAGAAATAACTTAATATTAATAGTAATTTCTTATCACGCGTGATTCCTCTGAGTTTTTCCTTCAAATTCAAAGGTTGCACTTACAGGTAACAGCTGATCTCACCCCTCTCAATCCAACACAGGTGGTTGTCAAGTTCGATACCTTCAAAATTCTTGGTCTGGTGAGTGATAATTTTCCTCGTAATTTAATTATATTTATATTTGAGCACTCCGTAGTTATTAATACATATCATTTTCTTCTTTTACATCTATTGTATTTTTATTTTTATTATCATGTTTTTTGTGATATAATAAGGCCAGAGTAAAGTCCTAAAAAAATAACTTACCTCTTTGAGCTTCGATAATATTCGAACATATACCTATAAAGGCACTTGATATCGCTCGCGGTGAATTGGAAATCACTTACTTAGACGAGGAGATCCGGTAAGGCACTTCCCCAATATTATGTAATGTTTTACTGCGGTGATAAACTTTTGACTGCGAGTATCGAAAAGAAAATAAATACTTGTTCATTTTACTTGTGTCATGTCATATTTTAGTTTGATTAAAGTCGTCGCACTATATTTGTACTATATACTTAGATGAGGAGATCCGGTAAGTCACTTCCCCAATATTATGTAATGTTTTCTTCCTGCTTTCCAAGTGCGTAATATCAAGTAAATGTCTAAATCAAATAAAATGATTACTATTTAACGAAATAGCAAGAATTTTCCATATCTTTACGAGAAAGAACTCTAGAAGTGCTCTGTCATCATTATTCACATAGCCCAATTGTTGGATGGAGATAATGACTTCGGGAATAGTATGTGATATTGAGGCTTGTAATGTTATTTCCCTCATCTGTGATGATGATTTTTAGTTTGTGATTCCTGTTTTGATTTATTTTATAATTAGGTACATCAATTTTGATTTCATCAATCTAATATCAAATAGTGCACATGCAAAGCAAAGCGAGATTGCATTTAATAATTTATTTTTATCTGATTCTGATTTGGTTCAGAATTAGAGAGGAGAACAAACCCTTGGATTATTGAAAATTATGCAACCATAGTTTCTATTTTTTTAAGTTGATCCGTTCATAGTAGTTCCCTTGGATGATTGGAAACTATGAATTAATTACATCGCCGTTTCTTTGATTTGGTTTGGAATCGGATAAGAGAAAGATATGGGTTGTCTTTGATTTGGTTCTGGAATCGGAGAATCACAAATGATAGAGTTTAGTTTTTTTTTTGTTATGATTTCGGTTGTGATTTTTTTTCCTAAATTAGGTATTAGGTATATCAATTCTGTTTTGATCAATCTAATATCAATTGCATAACCAATAGATTAAAGATATTAAAATGTTTTGTAATCATTACTTGAGAAAACCTGTTCCTTGAGTAATTATGTATGTTGTGAAAACCTGTTGTGCAATTCTCACGTAAATAATGTAACAATTTTTTTATGTATGTTGTCTCTGAATAATTATGTATGTTTTGTCTCTGAGTAATTATATATGTTTTGTAATACACTATTACGTGTAGATTAAATTATTTAACATTTTTTCATATTAATGCAGATATCCTACTTGGTTGGATTTGCCTTGTTTTTTTTAAAAACATTTCTAAAGTTGTCGGTGATTCAGGTATTATGTGAATCTAAATACATATTCATAGAATAGTTCACTTTATTAATTTAATTTTGCATGTCAAGTATTTTTTACTTATCTATATTGCACAAAAAATATTGTCGATGAGTCGTTCGCAATAAAAATGATGACCAAGCACAGCTTCCTGAACCTTATGAGAGAAAACAATAGCTTTCTATAAAGAAGGTATTTTATATATTAATCTGTGTGTTTTAGTTATGCTCATAAGCTTTTCTTTTGTCTTGTCTTGACAGTTTCATGTTATTTTGGGTTTCAGATTTTTGTTTGATCAATGAAAACTGGCCGTCTATTAGATATTCTTAGCGGTCATGGAGGACCAGCTCATGGTTTTATGTTTTCGCCTACAAATGTAAGTAAACTCCCTTTCTTTCTTTTTGTTGTTTAGAAAGATAAAATTAAATGTAAAATATCATTTCATATTGTACTATTCTTATTTAGCTAATTTTATTTATCTTTTGCTTAGATATATAATTCATGGTTTGGTATTTTTAATGCATATTATACAAAACTACTGTTTCCTTATCTCACATTTGTATCTATCTACCCTTTAAAAGAGCCAGTTCCTAAAAAACTTTACCCTTCCCAAATTAACCTTCAACCATTTTAAATATACCTAATTTCTCCTTTTAATAAGCGTTATAGAAATTTAATTTCGTCATCAGCATCGGAAATTTCCCACTTCGGTTACGCCTTCCTCTTCGCCGAAGCCGAAGAGTTCATCGGTTACCCTTCTCCGTCGAAGCCGAAGCGTTACAGAAATTTGCAAAGATGAGTATTTCTTTAGAATTTTCTCTTTAATCTCCACAGTTTTCAGATTTTGGTCATTCAGTAAGTTATTTCTTCTTCATCTTCACTGGCTATAAAGAAGGTATTACAAGATAAGAGATACAAGAACAGAGAGCTTCAGTTGATGCACTCGATGGATCATCCGAATGTTGTTTCTTTGAAGAACAGTTTTTCCTCGACCACCAGTATAGATGAGCTTTTCCTCAACCTGGGTATGGAATACGTGCCTGAATCCTTGTACCGGGTACTCAAGCATTATAGCAGTATTAACCAGAGGATGCCACTTATATTTGTTAAGCTCTACACTTATCAAGTATACATTTTACTTCTCTTATGCTGTGTTGATTGTGGTTTCATGTTGTGAAGTGCTTAATTTGTTTGATAAGTTCTACAGATTTTTAGAGGGTTGGCTTATATTCATAACTTTCCAGGAGTTTGTCATAGAGATGTGAAGCCACAAAATGTTTTGGTATGCTTTTGAAGCTTCTTATCTGATTAACCTGTATTATGAAATGTGTTCTTCTTTTGTCTGTAACCTTCTTTTGTTAATTGATTATTCTGTAGGTCGACCCTCTTACTCACCAAGTGAAGATTTTTGATTTTGAGAGTGATAAAATTTTGGCATGTTGTAAGCTAATAATTATAACAGTACGTCGCTGACAAACTTCTTCTATTTGGATATTAGCAAAAAAATTATTTATATTGTGACATTTTGCCTGGTATAGCGTGTGAGAGTTTGTGCTTGCGTTAGCTAAATAATGATGTTTATAAGGTTGTCATTTTTCTTAATGCTGAATTTTACTCTTTGCTTGTTGACATGATTGGATTGGATTTAGTTGGTGTGATGGGTTTCACATATATTAATAATTTAATATTCATAGTTTAAGTATTATTAAAAAGGTAAACTTATATGAGCTACATATTAGATATGTTGAGCAGTGTAATGGCTTATTCCTGTGAAGAAACGAACGAACAATATGCATATTGACCTAAATCAGTGATGCGGATCAAGTTATTGTCTTGATATTCAGCTCAATGAGTCTTCTGTCTTTAAGCACTACTTTTGAGTTGAAGGCACGAACCAACATCACCTTGTATGTTTGGGTACATCATGCTGTGCTTTTCAAGACATCAAATTAATGCTTTAGTGAGCACAGTGGCACACAAATGAGTTTGCTTAGAAAGACTGGCAGATAATGGACATAGTTTGGCGATAATATTGGAAATGGACGATAGATTCCTAATTTAAGCGATAATATTGGAAATGGACGATAGATTCCTAATTTACAGTCATTAACAGTTTTTGAGATTAGTAGGTAAATATTCAATCTCAAAGTCATCAGATGAAAAAAAAGTATGAAGTTGGCATCTTACTGGAATAAGATGCTGACCTTTTATCAAAAGGTGGAGGCGGATTTTGCAATTTCTGATATAATATGTAATGAGGAGTTTAGGGATTTGGCTGAGTATTGCTTAGTCAGATGCCTTGTCTTGCTCTTGGCATATAGTGAAGAAGATAATTCGGATTTTACATAGAGTTGCAGGCATAAGGACACAGTCATAACCATCAATATGGCTTTTAGATATGTGTTTTGTGAATTAAGTATAGTTTAGGCTTTGTGTTGGCTTAATCATCTTTGAAATATTTTCCTAATCCTATCTGTGTCAACTAGGTCTGAGTGCCTATGATTCTATGTGTTTTTGAAATGATATAATGTGAATTAATGTGAATGAACCTTGAAGAATGAAACAGATGAAAAAAGGTCAGTAAAAAATATCATAAAACTAGATATTTCAGTTTGTTTCATTGATGGAATATGCATCAATTGCTAGCTTCACCAGATATTGTTATGTTTCTTTGTATTTATTGAAGATATTTCTATTTTTGCTGGTATCATCTTTCTCTAATTTGTTTTTTATTGGATCGTTTCTTTGACAGTTTTGAGTTGCATATTTCTGGAAATTTATCTTTATTTCTTTTGTCACAATTTCATTTTCAAAGAGTTGTATTATATTATCAGGTTAAGGGCGAAGCAAACATATCTTACATTTATTCATGGTATTATCGTGCTACTGAACTCATATTTGACGCAACAGAATCCAGTACTTCAATTGACATATGGTCAGCAGGCTGTGTCCTTGCGGAGTTACTCCTTGGCCAGGTCTGTCATCTTTCTAATGTTCCTGAAAATGCCATTTGTACAATACTTATATATAAGAACCTAAGAGCCTATAACATTTGAATTGAACTACTTAAATACAGAGATTTTTACCTGTTCTTTTATATTTCAACCACTATTTCCTGGAGCAAGTGTTGTTGATCATCTTCTTAAGATAATCAATGTACAGTTTGAAGTCCCAACATCATGACTATGATTGAAGGATCTTTACGTTTAACTAAGTTTGACAATATGGGCATTTCTTGTAGGTTCTTGGTACTCCAACTCGCGAGGAAATTCGATGCATGAAAACTAACTACACAGATTTAGCTATTCAAAGATTAAATCTCATCCATGGCATAAGGTTAGGACTTCATAGATCTTGACCATTTATGATCGGCGTTGTTATTTTCTGGTTTTGAAAGAAAACTACTGTGCCAAGTGATAAAACTCCTTGCCTCTGAATTTGAGAAACTTGCATTTTGACATTTATTAGGCTTCATCAAGTTCTAAATCATGCTACTAATCAACACAACCCCATATGCACTCAAAAACCATTGTGACCCATATAATTTTACATGGTTCCTATCTTATTTAATACTTCACTTGAGATTTATTGCATCTTGCTATATTTCATTGGTAGTTATTAGTTGTTGACGTTTATTTGTTCTTTTAACCAGTGTCAACATGACGAGCACAAGGAAATTTTTTTTGAGGTAAGAGCAGCAACTGAAGCAAAATATCAGCACCTTTATGAACTATTATACACAAAGGTACTACATTTCCTCATGGTTGCATGGTGATAGAATAATTTACATTACCACTATATTTCTTTATTTGGAATCATTATTTAATGCTTTATGAAGTTCCAAGTATTAGCTTCTTGCATTATTTCTCTGAATGCTTGGCTGCTAAAGCATTGGACAACCAAGATATTTTATAATCACAAAATATCAATATCTGTGGCCTTCTCTTATTTTATTCTTTCACTGAATCAATGCAAATTTAGTTTAACCCTTCATTTATATGTGTATAGATACTCCATTTGGTTTTTTTTTTACCTCTCCTATTGTTGATGTTTTCTAAGGTGAGAGGTGCCCAATCTAAAGCCTGCATCGATTCAGCGCATATCTTGATACATTTTCCATTTCTTCACTACAGGTGCAAATTTAGTTTAACCCTTAATTTGTATATGTATATATACTCCATTTGGTTTTTTGGTTACCTCTCCTTTTGTTTATGTTTGTTTGCTGGCAGGAGCTTTTCTACGAGGAAAGGTGCCCAATCTAAAGCATACATCGATTCAGCTAGGCCCTCACATTGCAAAGGATTGGTTTAACGGTGAAGATAAGAAACATGACATTAAAGTGGTTGTTGCAGGATTATCTGACTGTGGCCAGCTCCGGTCTAAGGGGGTAAGGAGCTGCCTATAGAGTTGTAGGAGAGCTGTGGAGAATGATGAGGCAAGATGTGAGGTTTTTCCTAATAAACTCACTGTTTTTTGGTAAAAAAAACTTCCCTTTGGTTTTTCTTGCTGAAAGATAAGGTTAGAAAAGTCTCTAAATCAGTTCATGTTTATCACTTTGTATTTTAAGCATATGTTGTGAATAATATAGGATACCCAAATAATATGAGAGATTGATTCTTTAAGTTCTTGCAGTTGCTTTTTTTGGTTTCCAGATCACTTACTTAGACATCACTAAAATATTAAGAGCATGTGCTCAATATCTCAGTTTCTCCCCTTACGTGTTCATGTTAAAAGACATGGTGAGTCTTCTGAATAAAGCTTTCTAGTGCGTCTTCTAATAGCTACTCTAAGAAAAATCCCAAGATGGAGTCACACTGAAAAGGGGTCTTTGCGATTAATAGCAGCTGTCAGGCAAAACTTGAGAGGGTTGTTAGAGGTGGCGTATTTTGGCTGGCTGGATTATCAAGTTCCAGGCTGTCTAAACATGCATTGTGGTCCTTGTTTTTCTCTCAGCATAGCAAATTTTCCAAGGTGGATAGGTCAATCCCCTTATTGGCAACAATTTATACATCATACAAATAGTAGAAGCAATGTAAAAGAAGCTCAAATTAATCTACATTTTTATCAAATGAGGATTAGTTACATATATAATGTGCTTCCCTTTTCCTCTATCTTTTACATGCACGCACGGCACACAAACACGTATGTAGTTTTATGTGGATACTTCTTGAATCACGATTAAGCTGGTTTTAGGAAAATTTGAGGAAGTGACTGCTTAATCTTAATAGTTTTGAAAGAAAAACTTATTTTAATTTTCATAATTGTCTCTATGCTGGGATAAAAATCTAGGTGCAGGCTAAAAAAACCTTAATAGTTTTTTGTTTCAAAACTATTAAGATTATATAATATATAATAATAAAAATAATATTTAAATATGAGAGTGCTTTATGCGTTTCTTGTTTGCAGCGTAATAAGCTTTTGTGGATCTGCTTACACTCACTTGAAGGCGAAAGCATCAGAAACGGCAGCAGCAAAAACTTTATAAATAAGATTGGAACTTCCCCAGAAAAAAAAACAAACAACAAAAAAAATTTACCACGTGCATTGCACGTGCAATCCAACTAGTACTTCCTTTAAAAGCACGAGTTCGGAAACTCTTTTTTAGACAAATATACCCCTTTATAGTTTGAACTACCTTATCTATAATCAAATTCTAATTTTTAATGGTCAATATTACCCTTCACTATTTTGAATATTTTATTTATATCTTAATCTATCCTAATCATAAGCATATCTTATCATAATCCTATATGAACCATGTTTAGCTTAACAATTTAAAAAAACTAATATTAATAAAATATATAAAACATAAAAATGATATTAGTTTGTTAAGATAAAGAAATTACAAGTAGATAACATATTATAATACATGAAGTATTGCAAAAAAACCATAAAAAGTTTTAAAATTGCATAAAAGACCCTGAAAAGTTCAAAATTATAAAACTCATTCAAATGTCTCAAAACTTAAAATAAAAAACATCAAATTAAAAAATTAACATCAGTTTGCAAAGAATTTAAAATTTACAGTTAACACCTCAATGTCTTAAAAATTATAGAAACACCCTCAAAAGTTTAAATTACAGACAAGCACATTAAAATTTTTAAATTTTAAAACTTATAAACAACACAGATGAATTCAAGAGATTACCATGATACACCTAAAATTTTTAATATTTAAATTTAAATTTTTTTAATTAACACCCTTAATATCAGAAAAATTATAGAAACACCTTCAAAAGTTCAAATTATCAAAAGCCACCCTAAAATTCTAAAATTTGTAAATAAAATAAGATGAATTCAAGATATTACCCTTAGACACCTAAAAAATTAAAATTTGCCAAAATTAACCTTAAAATTTTAAAAAAACTCCTTCAAATTTTAAAAATCATAAAAAAACTCTAAATTTTCAAAAATTTTAACTAGCACATATCAAATTCGTCGATTGGTAGACCACTGAAATTTAATATTTTTCAAAATTAATCTATAGTTTTAATAATTGCAAAAGACACCCTTAAAATTTAAGAGTTACAAGAAATATACTAACATTTAAAAAATTACCACCAACACATGAAACATAGAATTTAACTACCAAACTTAAAAGTAAATTTTTTTAAAAACTCTTTTAAAATTTTAAAAAGTATAAACCACACCCTCAAAATTCAAAACCACAAAAATGGGCTAAATTTTTAAAACTTGGCAAAGCAAAGTGTAATTATTTGGTATTTTTTTATATTAAAATTTCTAATTTAGGGATTTACTATCCATTTTCAGCATCTAAGAATAGTCTAAGTTGATACTGGTAAACAAAAACAATAAGAATTGATTAAAAACATCCGGTTAATGGATAAAATTTTTAAAAATATTATAGATTAAAAATTATCGGCACTATATAAATTAAAGTAATTTTATATAATTTTAGTAATAAGGCGGGGTAGCCAAAATACATTCGTAACATTAATTGATAGATGTTTAAATCAATAGAAATGATAAAACACTATATAATTATACCTTAGCATTAATTGATTTTAATTTAGAAACTTTAATCTTTGACGTTAATAATATTTATAGGGTAAAAGAATACAAGGAATTACATATGGAGAAACTATTAGAATATTTAGAGATAACTTTAAAAGAATTGAGTTATTTCCATTGCAAATGGGAAAGTGGTGGAAATAAATCTAAAATTCAGAAAACGTCAATGAATCACTTGAATTGGCATTAACATAAGACATATCTATTAATGAAGCACTGAATGAGTTATATTAAAAAATAATTTAATAACTTTATCCTAATCAAAGAAAAAATCTCCATGAAAGACATAAGAAAAATTAGTAAGTATTCATAAATTCCATACTGTGTTCTTCAAATTAAATATTAATATTATAATCTAAGAGAAATTGGTAATGAATAATGCATGTATTTAGTTTAGATCTTTATGGAAAATGACAGGGATAGAGCAAATATAATATTATTGAAATAAGAGAAATTTTTATTGGATGCACATCAGAAGAATTCATTTTAGAGGAAAATAAAGAGATTTCTTCTAATTTATTTAAGTAATAAATTAGGAACACAAAGAATTTTATATATATGAAATTAATATTTATTCTCATTAAAATGGAAAAAAATCAAAGTCTATATTTTGAGCAGTTTGTGTTAAACATCATTAGTACATTTGACTTCTTTGTAAAGTTAAATGAGATGATAAAAAATTAACGAGCCCAGGAAAGATAATAGCATAAAAAATACAAAATTAGCCTGATGTCACAATTGATGTAGATGATGAAGACAATACTCTAGAATTGTCCGAGAAATGATAAATGATAAACCTGAAGAAGGATTGATCTTAACTCAATAAAAAATAAAATAGAAGAAATAAAAACAATATTTTATGAATATTTTATAGAATAGTTTAATTATTTTGAGTGAAATTAGGAATCTTTAGAAGGGAGTTTCATGAATTTTTTTCAGTATTTTTATATTCTTATGTGGATATTTTTATCATATAAAAGTATACTAGAATTAGCATTAATCTTTAATTTATATTTTTTTTATGAAGTCTATCAATGATTAGGAATAAACTTTATATTCTCTTTTGCATCGTTTTAACATACTTTAAATCAATCATTTTGCCATATTGGTTTTAAATATTCATCTTCCTTGTATAATACTATTTTAATATTTTTCACTTTGTAATGATATACTTTCTCAAATAAAGTTTAGTTTCATATCGGTCAAAAATAATATGAAAATTCAAATTATTTTTAAATTATATTTGTTTTTTGTCAATTCAAATATCAACATGAAAATTTAAATTGGGTGTATCCCATTTAAACAAACATAAAAAAAATAATCGGGATGTAAGAGTTTAAAGAAAAAAGTGAGCACAAACTGCCAAAAATACTTAATCATGGTATTAAATCACGTGCATTGCACTTGCACGTGTGTAAAAACTAGTACTTATATAAGAGAGAGTATACTTATATACTAAGAGAGTGTGTATAAATATATATAAGACAGAGTATACACTGTATACTTATATATACTTATACATATATAAGAGAGAATATACTTACATAAGAGAGTATACACTGTATACTTATACATATATTATACATATATATGAGAGAGTATACTTATATATATATATATATATATATATATATATATATATATATATATATATATATATATACACGATCCACTAGTGACAGATGTCATATTCATTGAAAATGTTATGTTGCTCATGTTTTACTAGACTTTCACATTCACATAGAGTTGAAGTGTTCAGCTCGAGGGTTCTAGCACCTGCTACGTATTCCAAGTAGAGCTGGAGCCTTTTATTCAAAACACTTGTAACATGCACTACTACAAAAGGCTTTATTAGTAATGGTTCAAACCGTTGCTAATAAGCCTATTAACAATGGTTTGGATCATTTCTAATAGATTAGCAATGGTTAAAACTATTGCAATTAGTCCGTTACTACTACGGCCGTTGCAATTATCTTATAGCAACGGTATACAACTGTTACAAAAGCAACAACCGTTACTATTAGATTATTTTTTAATAAAAAATAAAAAATCCACGTCAGCAAATCTCAACCATTGCTATAGTGTATTAACAACGGGAGGCAACTATTGCTATAAGGATAAACTTTTAAATATCACTGCTTATTTTCACAACATTAAAAAGAAACAAATAATAACATTTGTAAATAAATTTAAATGCAATTCTATTAAACAAATCCAACAATATGCTAATTACAAAGCTTGTACTTCTTTAGCCCATAAGTTTACATGGTTCCTCGCTCCTTCACACTCTCAAACTCTAAATTTGATAAAGTCTGATGATAGACTGTTTAGCATGATGGCGACCAAAATGTTGTTGATCGAATAGTTTTCTTGCTTCAATTTTCACTTCATCATGAGCCTGCTCCAGTCTCTCTGGTACTGGTAAATGCAGCTTATCCCTTCTTTGATTGTACAACTTCATGCACCATTCCAGAATTACCTTATTGAAGACCTCGACAATAGAATCTGTAGATGGAATTTCCCCTTTGTGCAAGGCTTCAAGAATCTGAAACACCAATTAGAGAATACAACTCAATATAACCACAATATGCCCAGGTATTATGCTCATGATCATGCTGCATGAAAGCGGAATAAGATACTACAGGAAATAAATTATACATCTTAAAAAAGAAAAATGGCATTGCAATTAAAGAAACACCTGCTCCAGAAAGGAAGCAACCTCCTTTCCGCTAAGAGTTTTTCTTTGCACAATCTTTGGACGTATAACAGTAGCAACAAGTTCTTTCGATTGCTCCCTTCGTTCGACATATTTCAGTTCAAGCTCACTATCATTCATATCACAAAGTTTTGTTCTTTGAAGATGAGGCTGCCAAACAATCCCACCGCTATTAATGAGCATTGAAAAGCACATAATCATGAAATATCCACACGTATGTGCATAGGGGGGTGAGATCGAGTGATTAGGATCTAAAAATTGGATTTAAGCTTAGATCCTATCACTTAAAAAAGTATATATTTTGCAACAAAATAGATGAACGTGTTCCAAATCATACAAAATGCATGTGACAAATGGTTTTGTGACATCTTTCAAATGGGATCAAAATCCACAATTTCCAACATCAAGTTGCTTGGTTTACGGCTTAAAATATTTTAAATGTAACAAATTCAGTAGAAAAGACTGTTCACGATTTAGATCAAGATCAGTAGTTTAGTGTGTTAATAATGAACCTCCGTTAATAGTTTGTTCAACATGCTATTCTGCTTCAAGTTTGTACATTGTTCGTATACAGGCAAACATCCTCAAATCACATGATTTTTTTTTTTTTACTTTCAAAACCTGATGATTTCGTAAGGCCTGAACTTGAAAGAGGACAAACATAGATTAGCAAAAACAGCATACGTGTGGTAAGCTAAAGGCTGTACTATTATCACCCATAATTGCAAGGGAATCCCTAATCTGGTTTACCTAAGTGTGGTAAGCTAAAGGCTGTACTATTATCACCCATAATTGCAAGGGAATCCCTAATCTGGTTTACCTAACAAAACAGAAAATAGAGACACGTATGTATCACCCATAATTGCAAGGGAATCCCTAATCTGGTTTACCTAACAAAACAGAAAATAGAGACACGTATGTATAAGAATCACATGCAGTCCAATCAACATAAAATTTGATGCCAAAGTACATGATCAATGATTTTTGTCACCTGTAGTAACAAATAAATATGATTTATTAAATGCATTTCAGAAAATTTTTGTTAAAATCATCTCAATTATGAAATCTAACTAAAACTAACCATCATAATTGGGGACCCGTTTGAGAGCTTCATTCACCATTTCTTGAACGGATTTCCCTTCTGTATGAAGGCATAAATTAAACTTTGAGCAAACATGGAACACCAACTATCCATATAGTGAAATTGGAAATAAGTGAAAACAAGACTAAACATCTCAAAGCTGCATGATGAAGAGAGTACCATCTGTTTTTAACAATTTGATATGGAAGTACTTGACAAGAAAATAAAAAAGCTTCTGAACTTATGTAGGAAATCCCGTTGGATAAGCCACACAAGCTTAGCAGGCTGAAATGCAGCATCCTGCCCCTGTAGACAGCACCAGAATATCAGCGATTAAAACATCCATGAAATAAATATAAATTTTAACTCATTATACTAAGACAGTGGATTACCTTCACTCTGTTTACCATGCAAACATCAGAAGATATCATTCAAACTGTTATTAGCTGAGAATAACAAATTAAGAAAACAAACAACAAAGTATTAAGCAATGCAACAAACCTGCCATAGAATTCTTCCGTAATTTCAACAGCGAATGAAAAACGAGATATGTCAGCCTCACGAATCTTCAACCAACATAAAAAATGTAGTCAGATATGGGATGAAAAGGAATATTTCTGGTTCGGTATATATAGAACTTTAAAAGAAGTTAATATGTGCATTAAAGTTAAAAATATATGCAAATGATAGAAGATAATCACAATACCCTTGTCTATTATTGACCTTCAATATTGGAATGAAAAAAATCATATCTCAAAAAAGCAATACATGTCTGTGACGCCCCTAGGTTCACACAAGGCTGCAGTCCAAGGTGAAACCAAGAATGTCAAACCTGTCATGCACCACACCGTGCAATAACATGTTTCACCATCACAATTAACATCTGTCTAATAGAGTCAACAACTGGTGTAGGTACAATACAGGCAAAAGATAATACAAGATATACTGATGAAATGATGATAGTCACATAAGTATCTCAACATCCAACATACAGAAATACATAGTCAAGATCTGAGTAGATAAACTGGAATACTCAACAAGTCTCAAATACAAATGTCTGACAAGAGGAAATAAGGCACACCGTCCTTTTATAACTTCTAGAATAAGACTCTCAAATACCTAAACAAAAGTCTACTGTGGAACTCCAAAAGAAAATATATCTAAGTAAACAGCTGAAGCTAAAATGCCTCGCCATCAACCTGCGACTCTCCGGGCTCCTGGCTCGTTACCTGAAAGGGGGAGAGACGAGCGTCAAAGCGCTAGCGAGTAACATCACAACCAACCCCAAGGAAACAGGGCTCGTTGTATAAGAAAATACAATTATTATATAAGAGATCTAAAATCATTGATCTTACTATAGAGGGTTTTAGTATTTAGAAATGTACAACACGAGCATAGGTACGTCGAGCGAAATAATCCAAACAAGGAAACCCTCATGTATATACCTTGTATCTCCAATTGTAAATCTCTAAACACCAAACCCGAGGTTCTAGTACAGAAAACAATAATAAAAGAAATACAACTAATCTCAGAACATAAGTACAGTACCAAGTCAAAATCTACATAACTCCCATGTCGTGATCTTCTGTGAGATAGTCATATGCAGGGTTAAGAATTATGTCCAAAACAGGAACTATATACTGTGATTTCCAAACTCTTGGAATAGGTGGCAGATGTCCAACACGAGGACTGAAATAGATTCTAGTCCAACACGAGGACTGAAATAGATTATAGTCCAACACGAGGACTGAAATAGATTATAGTCCAACACGAGGACTGTGAAATTGTGCAACGGTCGCTGGGATATATAGAATAATCTACCTATACCAATCCATAATCAAATCAGGGTGTAAGTCCCTAAATTTATACCCTCAGGTCATCTATCATGCATGGACACATAGTAAGACTAAATACCATTGTCAGATAAACCAGGTAATCACTCGAACCTGAACGAATATTCAAGAATGCACAAAACAGGGAAAAAGCAACAGAGAGAACGGCGATCGACCGCACCGGTCGACCGCTCCCTGATACGTTTCTGTCGATCGACCGCTGCGACCTCACGGTCGACCGACAGAGCGTCGCGGTCGACCGATGAGGCTCTGCAGTCGACCGCAGCTCCAAAATGAGCCCAGCGGTCGACCGCACCGGTCGACCGCCGAGCGGACAGAAACCCAAATCTGGGTTTCTATCAGCTCAAAACCTGAAACAAAATTTACAAAATTTCTACGATAACAAGTGTTCTAAAGTTCTGGAGAAAGAATAACTAATCTCAAGCATGAAATCCATATTCCCGATATTTCAAAATACATGAGAAACAAATTGGAAATGTTTTAAATGACAGTAAAACATGGTTAAACTCTTGTTTAAGAAAACTCAGATCTAGATCTTCATTAGACAAAACGTTGGTGAACTTTCATAACTGAAATATCAATTCTTGCAATCCATAATGTAAAGAACTCATTTTTATACGAAAATACCTGTTGGGCTTTTCAAAAACTCATGAAAAATCATAAACTGAAATATCGATTCTTGCAATCCATGATGTAAAGAACTCATTTTTATACGAAAATACCTGTTGGGCTCTTCAAAAACTCATGAAAAATCAAAATAAAACCATAGAAAATAGGGGTGAGGGATTGGGCGAGATGATACTCGCCTTAGATGCTGACAACTGCCCTGGAGATGATCCTCCTTCGATCAAATCTGCGAAAATCCCCTGAAACTCCTCCGAACTCCTCAAATCACCAGGTCCAGCTAGGGTTTTTGAGAGAAGAGAGATGGGGGCTAGGGTTTTAGGTCTGAGGTGAAATAGGAGCTCTCCTGGGTTGGAATAGTATAAGTACCAATTCCCTAACCCGACCCGAAACCCAAAAGACCCAAAACAAAAACCCGTAAAACCCAAACCTGAAACTCTCTAATACGTTGTTCAGGCTCGACCAGTGTGCGGTCGACGGCGCGCACGCGTCGGTCGACCGCGCAGCACAAAAATACCTGCTGCTTGTTAAATCACAAGCTGGCCAAAACACTCGATTTCTCTCACTTATAAATACCTGTTGGGTTCCCAAACACTGATAAAAACATTCATCTTATATATATATGTATATATTTATGATTATTCATCATAAGGGAATTATTTACTATTAATAATTCACATATATTTATTGTAGAAATTTTTGGGGTTTTACATTCTTCCCCCCTTAAAAGAATTTCGTCCTCGAAATTCGGAAATCATACGCATTTCGAAATATGAATTTCTAGATGAACATATAGAATATTTATACTTAACGATCTAAAATGATAACATTCTCGCTCAAATTCTAATCTAGTGGAACTAGTACGTCGGGTGAAAAATCCAAACAAGGAACCCCCCATATATATACCATGTGTTCCAAAAGATTAAAGAATTAAGCGAAAATATCTTCATTCTAGTGTTAAATATAAACATAACCAAGAATATAACATAAAGTAACATATATATAACATAATAAGAATTAATTTACCTGCTCAACCAAGTGTGGGTAGTCGCGACGCATGTCCTCTTCGCGCTCCCAAGAAATCTCCTCAATGCCTCCTCGGTTCCACTGAACTTTCACTAAGGGAATCACCTTATTCCTGAGTCTCTTGTCCTCCCTGGCAAGTATACAAACCGGAATCTCAATAGTAGTCAAATCCTCCTGAAGCTCAATCTCTGGTGCATCCAATACTCGATGCTGCTCCTCATCATGCAAGTGTTTCTTGAGCATAGAAACATGAAACACATTGTGTATACTAGACATCGAT
>NC_033795.1:37789436-37813553 GCF_001876935.1 Asparagus officinalis
TGCCGAATAGAGGGAGAGGGAGAGGATATGAGCCATTATTAAGGGGTTGTGCACTTTAAAAAGTTATTTTTATAAGCTGGAGACTATCCGGAGATTTTGGTTATAACGCCTTGAAACATGGAGTTATGATCAATCATTTTCTCTGTAAAGTTTGATAGGCTTAGCATGCTTCTAAAATCCATCTCACATTCATGTTGCCAATATCATGACCTATAATCTATGTTGTAGGCTCAGGCTTATGACATTTTATAGCATGTAATAGGTTCTTTAGGAAGGCATGTCATTTATACTGCTAATAAGGTAAACTAATAATGTATTAGTTTATTGTTCCCTCCGGTTTCTCTTGCTAAACAGAGTGCTGTCACGTTGGGTCTTATTTCGGAGTCGAAATCAATCCGATTTTAAGCAATTGTGATTATCTAAGTAGATATCATCAATTTGATTGTATATATCTTGAATTCTCCCTTCTCCACGCACATCACGCGGGGCATGCTCGCTAGCATGAAATATTGCAAGAGGCCTTCGTTAGACGACCACCCATTTATAATTTCTAATCTCCATCTTCTTCCTTCCCCAAGGCTGCCACAGTCCAAATACTGGATTAACCTCGAGAGTTCGAAGAGTTTTGAGAGGATGGTATAAATAAGTGAGAGAGAAAAGAGAGGCAAAAAAAAAAAGAAAAGGAGAAGGAACGATCTTCTACGATAAGCTAAGTAAAACATCAAAATGAAGGAATGCTTATTGAATTTTCCAGAAAGTTTCGGACATCTTTTGGATACAATACGAATATGCAGCCACATTAAAAACACAAAACTACAATAGTGATATTTTGTTCCTTACGATACGTGCACAAGGAGATTTATAAATCTCATCTGACTCACTCATGATACATGAATAAAACTAGAAAAGATCCTGGAGATCAATGATATCAGCAAGAACTCCAGCAGCTGTAGTATCATTGCCTGCTCCTGCTCCTTGAATCACAAAAGGTGAATCCTTGTAACATCTGCTGTATATTTCCACCTACAATTTGAACAGAAACATAAAACACCCTACATAAATATCATACACAAACTCTTTAACATATAAAAGAAAAGGTTCTATACTTTTCAAATGCTGAAGGTCAGATAATTCAGAAGGCCAGGGATAAAATTTTTGGATGAAGGAAAGTGCATTCAGGACATCATTAGCTTATAATGATGTCTTGCTGAAATTGAATTTTGGATTAAGGGAAGTAAGTTGAGGACATCATTACCTTATATTACCGTGCTACCCTGGTAGATTGCTATTAAACTGTTTGGAATAAGCTCAATATCCTAAGCATTCTTTTATTTTGTGGTTAGCTGTTCGATAGAGATTACTTACTCTAGATAGATTGTGTGATATGGTGTTGGGATGCCACCCAAATCTCAAAATGAGATGGATGAATGCGTGTTAACCATGAAAGCTTGAAGGGTGCATGCATGGTAAGTTTGAAGGGTTTCTCTTGGAAATTGTCCACTGTAATTATGTACATCGATTTGCCCTTGGAAATAGCATAGGAGGAAGGCTATAAAAAGGAATGTGCTAGTGTTGAGAACATCATCCCCTTCTGAAGGGGGAGGATCTTCTTAGAACTTTGTTGGTTCCTTTAAGTGATGTACTGTGATGGTAGCCTCTCGGATCTCGAGTGATTGGTGTTCTCGGATTCATTGAGAGATGTGAGATGTACATGGGTTTTCAAGTTTCGTTTGTGCAAAACTTGTATCAATGTGCGAGGGTTTTCAAATTCCGTTTGTGCAAAACTTGTATCACTTGTATGAGTTGTATTGGTTTGTGAAGACGGTGGATTTTTCTGATGAGGGACTGTGGACATAGGCATGTTTGCTGAACCATGTAAAAACTCTTACTTGCATGAGTTGTCTGATGAGGAACTGTGGACATAGACAACTTGTACGAGTTGTCTTCTTACTTGCTCTTTCTTGTTGTGTGTGGTTGTTTATGTGCTCCATAATCCCCAACATATGGGTATTGTTTCTATTTCCTCTTGTGTTCTTTGCTCCCACCCAACTGAGGATCATCATCTAATTTTCTAACTGTTATACATAGCAAACCTATCCCTGCAACTTTTGGATGCAGTCTCTGCAATTAGTTGTCCCTGTCTTTAGTTGTCTGGATTTGCTGTACAGAGTTCATGAGGATTTATATAATTTATATACGTATCATGTGAGTGTACATCCTTATGTCAGAGTTTTGTAGAATGCTCAGGTATGCCTGAGTTGGTTGTCTGTACTGAATGCTTAACGTGAATGAAATTTTTACTTCATTGACCAAAAAAGTTTTTGCTATCAAGAGAAGAGTGGAATAAAGATAGTTCCATTGGCAGTACAAGCTATCATATTGACATACTAAATAGCTTTGCCCCTTCTAAGAAGAATTTAAACCCGTAATATTCCTCACAACAATTTCACATTCCAACATAAAGAGTTATCATGAGGTTTATATGTTGGAATCAAAAAGTGTAAAAAGACATTTTCCCAGACAGCTCATTACAAATTTTTATAAATAAGAAATATTATTTCAAGAAAGAAATATCACAATCACGAGGAAAGGAAGTGTTTTTTTTAACTAACTTACAGAGGTTCAACGAGGACATGGACATGATAAACTGGTGGCACAATATTAAAAATAAGTCACAAAGTAGAGTGATTGCTGTTTTGGCACCCAGACACTAAATTAGTAGTCAAAAATATTTTTGTTCATCATTTCAGACATCGGAAATATCTATGCTATATCAAAATTATTGCAGTAGAAGAAACCATAAAAAGAACTTGTGAACTTTCATTATATTGAATTTGATTAATTAAGACCCCTAAGATGAATAGCATTCAAAAGGAAAGTAAGTCTTACCACATTGTCGCTTCCTCTCAATCTTCCAAGGGGAGAATCTTTTGGAATCTCTTGTAGTCCAACCTGGCACCGGTAATAAAGCAATATGCAAGTTAAAAAAATTTTTAAAAAATTATAAGTTAACTATTAATGAATAATGCACTTTGGAAACTAACCAGAAAACATATATTAAAGCAGACAGCAACATTGTATGTCAAATTTTGGTGAGTTCATGCAAGCACCATAATAAACAAAAGGGCAGAAAGAAGTAAGTAACTCAGTACTAAGATGGGATGGGATACAGGAGGAAATAACGCTCTACAAAATGGGATAAGACCTGGATTCACACAACCACCTTGAAGTTATCATCAATCTTGAAGTTTACTATAGCACAATCCAATGTCACAAAGTTCCATACAAGAATTGGCCAAGACTCAAAAAGAATGGTTATCAACTTGGTGGTCCACCGGACCACCTGTGGTCCATCTTCCACGTTCACAAAACTGGCAAGTGACAACCAAGGAGCATTATTAAATCCATTGCACTAGGAATCCATGGCATAGGAAAGGTGGTCTTGTTGATTACTTTACTAAATTCAGCCACCAAGGCACAATATGTGCCAAATCGCGAACATCACAATATTAGGATGTACATTCCACAAATTTCGGTATCATATCATCCTATCTCCAAAATTCTATTATACTAGCAGTCCTATCTCCAAAGGTGGTCTTGTTTTTAGTCACTAAAGTTAACACTCATATCTTTTTCTCTGAGATTCATCTGAACTTGATCACATTGAACCATTACACTTACTCCCCTCTTGGAAAATTGCCATTCAGCCTTTTAAAGACACTTTTCTGGACATTCAACTTCTGAAATGTGTGTTTCTCCTTACATTCACCAAATAGATGTATTTTAATAAAAATACAAGATTTTGTTCACTCTCTTTTAAACAAACACTGGGAGCCTGACCTCCAAAAATGTATTTGTTCTATTCTCAACTACTCTGCACCAAGATTTGAGCCAATTATGCTTAGAAATGAGTGTTTACCATTTAATGATGAAAACACAAATGTAATTAATGATTAATCACAGAAATCTTATACGATCAAGCTAAAAACTGAAGTCAAGGAAGAAATTGATCCCTATATATTTGTAGCACTACTTGAAACCATCATTACCAATTTAACAACAGAAGTACCTTGAATAGTCAATCACACAAACATAACGAAGAACATTTCCTTTAGCAGAAGCCCCTTTCACTCTTTCACTAATGTCTTTGTCAAGAGATGGAAGACCTTTGCTGATGAAGTCCTCCGTGGACATTGAGTTAGGTCCCAATTCATCAGGATACAAACTCTCCACCTGTTAAAAAAGAACAAATTTATGTAGTTTTTAGTCTTTATATTTCCCTTTTCCAGAAAAATATTTTATTGAATGATGAAACTGTACATGATGTTGCAAAGCATGATTTTAAATGGCTTCTGGAATCCCAACAGATTTTTATCTCACTAAATATCAGTACAATAGAAGCCAAAAGTCACAAAATGTTACCTTTATATCAGACATCTCGATCTTGTGTCCAAGAAGCCGAGAAAGGATCAATCCCTGTTTCCACATAAACAATAAGGATGTTAATGAAGGTAGCCAATTCCACAAAATCATTCATGGGCTAAAGCCCATAAAATTCAACTATATTTTAATATATTGCTAACATATAGTAGTTCAATAAGACGTAGATGTACACGATACATATCCTATACTTGGATATTTGGTGAATACTTGTCAAATACTTCTATAAAATATCTAGAAACTTATGTCTTATAATGTGCCCCAAACATAACAAAGACATTTAGAGATGTATCCAAGTCTGAACAGTTATAAATCATGAAAGGTTCACAATTACTTGATTACTAGATGCATCCTATATTGCTAGTCCGCTTTGTTAACTTGGGTATCTTTTATATTATTTGTTAGTGTAACTGTTCAACCATTGTATACTTACAAATCCATGTTACAAATATATAACATTATTTTCACATGATCTTTTCTATCTTCATATTCACGAGGTGTCAATATCCTAGGTTTTCAAAATTTTATATATATACATAGAGGTATTGAGTCATAAATATAATCTATATCTCATTAACATATCAGAGGAACCTAGCTGCATATGTAGCATGGATACTTCTAGTATGAAGTTGTACCCATGCTGAATACCCAGATACTCATGTAGAACACAAAGTCACCAACAATTCGTTAATGCTTCTCGGATAAATGACAGATGCTTCTCAAATATTTCGTCAACCATATAATTTATGTCTTAATTTATAGATCATTTGTTGGACACTTGTCACACTTCTCCATGTCTCATGCATATTTACTCTCAAATATCCATTCAGTGAAAAAAGGGGATCAAACTGTTTCCTTGTATACATGATAAATATTGACATATCTAGCATTCTATAAATAATTGAAGAAACAAGATGTATCCCTTTCAAGGGTGGAGCCAAGTAGGGTCTAAGGGGTCCATGGACCCTCTTGGAATATGAAAAAATTACAGGGGGTATTGGGGTGTACTATTTGCATAGTATAGAGACTAAATTTGTGCATAGTATTGTTTTCGCAAGATGGATTCCACTATGGCTATTATTTTGTTATTGTAAGGGACCTAGGCTGCATGAGTACGGGTATGGGTACTGGTACACATACGGGACACGGCAATTTGTAAAAGGTTGGGTACGGGGACACGGCTTTATATATGCATGTTATATATATTTATATGTATTAAAATTAATAATTTACATAAGATTAATATTGTTTTTTCATTTGCATAAGATCAACATATAAGAATTAGATGTGAAGTGTAGAATATACATCCAAGAAGTATATGAGAAGTTGTTTAAATTAAAACATGCATTATATAATGGAGTACATACCCGAATAAACATATGCATATATCCAAGAAGTGTCCAAGAGATTTGGATATGGATATGGGTACGTGTCGGGTACGGGTATGACTTCCTAATAGAAGTACCCAGGTAACAATAGTATGGGACAAATAACTTGTCAACAATCAAAAGTTAGCATAAGGATATTATTGTAAGGTAAGAAATCATCGCATTTTTAGCTTTAGGGGATGATTGTGAGAGATCATGGCATTTTTAGGAGATGACTTTAGTATTAATTGCATAGTATAGATACTGAGTTCAAGGTTATCGATAGTGGATAGTGTCGCGTAACGGTAAGGCATCGCTAAGGCTATTTGGGACTATTGCGGTAAAATAGCAATAAAAAGCGCAAAATCAAATAGCGGTCTAATTTAGATATGTGTAAATACTAAAAAAAATTAAAGAAAAATCTGAAAAATCTAAAAAATCTAAAAAATCTAAAAGTGCATATTTGATGATTCAAAGAGATCCTAAACATGAAATAGACATGTAATTGTCACATAATACCAAAGACGACTGGAGGAGAAGTCAAAGAGTTGTCGTCTTCGAAAAGATGAGTTGAGCGGTGAGAAGACTGCCTAGAGCTCACGGTGAAGGAGGTGAGAGGAAGTATTGAGTTAGGTGCCAGAGGCTATGAGAGGCGGTGGGAGCACGCTGAAAATCACGGAAGGCGGTGGAATGCAGTGGTTAAAGGTCGGGTTTAATTTTAAAAAAATAAACCCCAAACCCCTTTTAAATAGCAGTCAAAAAATCGGATTTTGCACGCAATCGCCCGCTATTTACCGTTAGGGCTCGCTATTGGCCGTTTTTGCGAACGGAAAGCGTATATTCCGCAATATGTCATTGCTATTGGGCGATAGTGTAGCGGGAAGGAACCGCTAACGCTATTAGCGCCGCTATTATGAGGCTATTTACCGCTACTTATAACTGTGATTGAGTTTGAGAAAATTTGGATCCTCTTGTGTTATTGTAGCCTATCGCTATGTCATTTTACATTTTTACTTAGTCCCATACTTTGAAGACATCTTATTCATGAGACCAAAGTATTATTGTTTAAATTTAATAAGTGCACAAAGTAGAGGACTCTAGTTACAAGCATTCAAAATTAACAGAGAAATACTCACAAAATATATGACTTTAGGAGTAAAACCAGAATAAACTCATGATGTAATGATGTTTAGATATTAATCAGATGTGCAAAAATGTTATAAGTTATCATGTTTAATTAGTAAAATTCCTGACTCCGCCACTGATTCCTTTCGTGGTCATAAAGACGTATAGTAGATCAATGTTTTTAAGCATATAAAGCAGTGTATCTGTGTATGTTTGTATTATGACAATAATTATCAAGAATTTTGGGTGCATTGACATGTCTAGATATTGATGTATGAACTCTCTTTATATTATATATGCATTTCAGTCTCATCTTGCCATATATCTATTCCCTTTTTAGGCAATTTTCATGTAACATGTTGTGTCATGTCATACTTATTAATTATCATATATCCAGATCCACACTTATAAGTTGGATGCTAATACCATAATATGAGCCACTTTCTCATATAGTAGAAATATGAAGCTATATTTAAACATTATTTGCACAGGGTAGACTAACACCTAAAACTTTAAAAAAAGTCTGGAATATATATTTCTCCTCTTGCTTCCTTTTCTCCTTTTACGTATGTGAAAACAAGTGCATTTGCATGCGGGCTAGGTAGAGGTCCTAGAGGAGTAGTTAGTGGAGAATACGTAAATGTGATACAACTTTACATTTATACTAGGTATGCGCATGTACAATTCATATATTCAGTTAGCATTGAAGAAAAAGGAAAAACGTTCTTGTAGACCTTTCTGGCTACATCCATCCCGCTGAGGTCATCACGTGGATCTGTTAACACAAAGAGTAATAACTATTAGAGAATATGCTCCCTATAACCTACACATAAACTTGAATAAGAAAGAACAGTAGAAAGAACATGAACTGATTTCCAAGTAGAACGTAACAACTTAAAACGGCACAGCCAAAGAGCAATTCTAACGTCTCCTTAAATACAAAATAATATGTTTACAATGAAAAGAAGTCGCAAAGTGATATTTGTGTGTTCATTCTATCTTAACATGAGATAGAAAGTTAACATTGCAAATCAAGAAAATAAAAATTAAGAAGATATTAACTCGAACCTGGTTCTGTGTATCCTAAGCTTTTTGCTGCTTTAACAACTTGACTAAATGACTTTCCATCCGCGACTTCACTCATAACATAACCTAGGGTGCCTGTAATTTAAAGGAAGAAGAGAAAACATAACCTAGGGTACCTGTTACTTAAAGGAAGAAGAGAAAAACAAAATACAAAATACAGATAAACTATAAGAACCAAGCTACACAAAATACAAAATACAGATAAACTATAAGAACCAAGCTACACAAAATACAAAATACAGATAAACTATAAGAATCAAGCTACTAACAGTATTTTCCAAAATGCAGCTATTAAATAGAGTGGGTTGTAAATACACACCACTCAAACCCCCAACAATACGATAAATGGGGTCTCCTGATGCAAGAACACGTGTTACAGAAGCAATTACAGGAAGACCAGCCCCAACCTAGAACAATAAAAAATTTAGTATAATTTTCGCATTAAAACTATTGTAAAGAAATGTGCTGTCAAAGTAAACAAGTCACTATTAATATGTTGAAATGCATGTTTTCGGTTTTTTTCTAATTTATTGCTTGCTTCATTACTCTATACTACCAAAAAAAATCCAAAGTAGAGTGGTTTTCTAGCGAACCAAAGTATTGAAAACTAGGAAAAGATACAAAGGAAAATGTACGTATCTGAACAATAAGAAATGTGCACAAATACCAGAAATCAGCACTAGAATAGCACAAAAAGAGTATGCCATGAGCAAACCTCTTCACGAGGATAAAGAAAAGTGAAATATGAAAAGCACATGTTTACTTTGGAAACATGTTTCTGATGCAAGAACAAGAGCCAATAAAGTTAGATAAGCCAGTAATAAATTAAAGCAGAACCAGATTCCTGAACAATGGGACGTACAGTTGACTCAAATCTAATACGGCGAAATTCTGACATGAGCTTTTCATGATCTTCCTGCAAATAAAGAAATTGGCGTCGACGTTAGTAGTAGCATGTAAACTTATAAAATACAGGAAAGGACATTCAATAAAGAAAAAAATAACCAACAATCTAACTTTCAAGTTAAATTATTGCCATCCAATTAATGTAAGAATCAGGAAGAGAATTACAATTGAACATGTAAGGGGCTTCTTGTTTGCCAGCACAATGCAACAACCATGATCAACAACCTGTTTTAGTGTTTGAATAGTTTCAGAACTGGCAGAGCAGTCAATTACAACTAAACCTGTCATTAGAGAAGACAAGACAAAATAAGCTCGAGAAAAGAAACTGTCAAGATTAACAAAGATGTGGGAATAGTTCAGCTTCCCATCTCAGAGATTAACATCTAGTTTTACCCTCAAAGAAGTACCACACGCTACACAAAATTTTATCACAATCAAATAATGTTTGATCATATGATTCAAGCATTGGCCACATTCAGAGGGCATCTGTCAACAAGACCTGAGAGTACTTCACTAACCAGTTGATCTGCCAAGAAGGCCAGCAATATCAATAACCTTTTCCTTTGCTTCTGAATCCTTAAATTTCTGGCACTGGCCTGTAATCAAGTAGCACACTTAATAAAGAACAATACATTTGAATATATGCAAGAAAAACATGAAGTCAGACTCAGATGGTGTTAAATATTAAAGATGAGAGAGTATGCTGTTGCATGAAGTAATAGGAGGAAGAGAAAACAATTGGAGAGAATAAGGGAATAATAGCCTGAACAATGCAATACATAAATATTACTACTAATCAAAAATGCTTATAAAATGCTATTTAAGTTAAGGAAGGGGCTGTAACAAACTGGTGTTGTTCTCACTGTTTTAAAAAGCCTCCAACTAGTCCGCCTAAGCATAGGCAGTACCTATGCCGCTAATTAGCACCTAACACCTGGGCAGTACCTAAGCTGCCCACCTAGATTTTCAGAGTGTTTAGTGGAGCATTATCTACTTACATGGACTGCACCCTTTAGGCATTGATTATCATTTTCTATATTGTAGATGTCCTCGAACCTTCTTCAAACTCTTTTAACCTCCAAATATGAACACCGCAACTGCCTCTTCTGACCTTCAGCAAAACCTCCTCTACCACCACTTAAATGAAAAAAGAAATCAGCCTAGATACCAGTCCAGCACCTAAGTTTTCTATAACATTGACATTTACTATCAATTATTATAATTAAAAAATAAATAAATAACTTCTTGGACTCTAGGCGTGGGGTCCAATGCCTAGGCCTCCTAGCGCTTTTTATAACCTTGTTAGTTATCACTTTGGCTATTTAGTATTTACGTATGCATGGTTTATTGTGGATCTAAAATTGTTATCTTTTCCTTTTTTTCTTTTTTTGCAAATTTATATGAATTTAATACATATTTTTATCACTTATTATAATTAAATAATTTAAAAAATAGATAAACACCTAGGTGCCGCCTATACGTCTAGGCACTAGGCGCTGGCTCAAACACCTAGTCCGCCTGGCGCCTTCTGTAATATTGGTTGTTCTTACTCCTTACCCAGCATAAAATCATTAACTTTTAACTATTTTTCTTTTTTTTAACCAAACTGGTCACCCACATGGCTTCACGTTCCATTCCGGTTCATTCATTACATGACCCATTTTATTTCCATTTTTACCTAATTCCATGTCACGAAGACACGCTTGACATCCTCATGTTATGGCTCGTATCATGCCCAGTCTCATATAGTGACACTATCACCTATCATATCTCAAGGTCTAGCCCCATGTATGAACACCATCAGTTCTCAAATTTTTAATTTGTACAATTCTCATCCGTTACATACTAGTCTATTTGGCACATAAAATTCACATTATTAGATGGTAAACACCATGTTTCTTAATCATTTACCATGTCTGAACAATTACATCACCTGCATGATTGTTAGATACCAACCAGAACATTACCATTGACATTGGAGTTTTATAAGCAACAGTTGGTGGCGATTCTCGTTCCAGGGGTCGCTCTATGTGTCAGCGGTCCTAACGATTCGTTCCAAGAGTCTGTTGTGTTTTTTACACTTAATCAGAAAATTTTAAGAAAATCATCATTGGTTTTGTAAAAATCATGTGAGTAACTGTGTGAAAGCCAAAAGACTAAATCTCTAGAAATCATGTCCAGAAAAAACATCAAAGTTCCAGTTACTAAGAAAAAAAATCTCCTCTTGACTTGAATTCCAATTTGAAAATACACCTACCATACTGCATATGGTACAATAAAAAGTATTTTGGGGATGAGGTCTCATAGGAATCTTTAACAATTAGGTTACGGTGAAAATTGGGGGCAAATAAGCATTATAATAACATGCAGGTAAAACTTAAAAAACTTATAACTTTGAGGCATATAGGAAAAAAACTTATCCATTTTGTGGTGCATGTTTGTACAGTATTATCAGTTCAACACATGTTAAATGAACGAGTTTTTTACTTATATAACCTCCGCATCTACCATATATGCAGATTTAACCCCACCCCTCTCCCCTTCAAAAAAAAAGAAGAAGAATATTTGCTAATTTATGAAACATTTCCCTTTTAATAGAAGGGTTGCGCTCGGCTTGAGACAAATTTCCCCATACAAAAATTTCCCACACAGAAGATTTGTACATGTCATACTAGTGATCCTTGAATGTGTATTAAAATTGATGTTGGTGGCATGTTTGTCTTCCCTCTAGAAAGGTGCCTCGGGAATTTGTGCGGAGTAATATTAGACACGATAGGAATTGTTTTTCCTCTGTTTCGTTTCTGTAACTATCTGCAATTAACAACGAAAAAGGACGAACAGGTCCCTTGATGGGAATGATGAAAAAGACCATAGTTCAAGGGTTTCATGATCAGTGGAAGAACATACGGGGAAACTTGATTGACACAATAAACTGATGTCAAAAGAGATAAAAATTAGTATAAAATCTGAAATAAAAAGTTAAAAAATCAGGCCTGAATGGGAGCAGTTGTGATTTCACTGTCCTAGAAGATTGAGGATCCGCCTATCGCCCTGACGCAGTCAATCCTCTCTCCCCTAGCGGTAAAAAACTCCGGTTCAATCGGCCTCTGTACTCGGGCGAGAGCAGCAGAGCTTAAGCTCAGATGAAGAAAGTTGCCCCAAAGAAAATAACACAATAGTCAAAACTGTAAAAAGAAGAAGCTAGGAGAGAAGTTCTTTCTGTTTCTGTATAAAACGAGGAGAAGAATGCATGTATTTATAGGACTCTGAAGCCAGAGATCCGTTGCTCCAAACCTGCACGTTACGCCGGATCCGCATAACTCCTTGTGCCATCTCCGCATTCGTTATGAACAGGTCAAGCGGAAGAAAACGATAAAAAATAAAAATTCTGAGAAACAAAAATGTGTGCGTGTGCGGTGCGGCGTGGCGTGGCGCGCGCGTCGTGACGAAGCGTGCGCACGCTCGCACGTGTGTGATAGCAATAGCCCAAACAATACAAGACTCAAAACACTTACTCAAAGCCCAATATGATGTAAAGCATTATAAGCCTCTTACTATTCATCTCATCTTCCAATGTGGGACTATTCACAAAGGCAAAATTGCCTTTTCATGAACAAATATCCAACAGTCCCCCCCAAAAGGTAATATTGACTGAAAACTCAAAATCAATAAATAAATCAATAAATCATAAAAAAGATATAAGTTGGGCAACCTTTCGTATCGTGAATTCGGACGAGGTAGCTTTCGACTTTGAACATTTCCTTAGTGAGTTCATCGTCACTTGAGAGACATAATGGACTAGGCTTTGAATTAGGCCCCTTGAACCAGGTATTGATAAAAACACACACAATACGTCATCATCTATTGAACAAAGCGGGTTGAGTATGAAAGGTCATGCTCACAATAACCGACTCATGAGAGTTTCTAGGGATTAGCCCAACCCCCCCCTCCAACCGCCATCATCACGGTTTCTCTCACGTAGGTAAGTCCTCCAAGGATACTACAGCTGGATATCATACCCTTCGTAATACACGCGTTGGACTTATTAAGAGTAAAACTCAGCCTAACCAGCTGTACTATAAGAACATCGTCATCATAGAGAAGAGGTAGTAGCAGATGCTACATAATGATATATAAATATATCTAGGTCGATGCTCCACACGAGTATCACTTGTCCAGTTTGTTTCTACCATATTGAACCAAATTGGGACTACGTCTCCAAATAAGGGTTGGGTTACCGTTATCAGTGACCTCATCTATGGGCTTAACCCCATCCCCCTCGATGAATCCAGAACCACACTCTTGAATAATCACTTAGTCAAAGGGTCAGCAAGATTCTTCTTAGACTTTACAAAGTCCAAAATCACAACTTTGTCTAACAGGCGTTGTACAGATTTATATCTTATTTGAATATGTATGTTAAGTTTTTTATTTACATGCACTTGTTTTAGAAGCTCTATGGTGGATCTAGAATCAGAGTGAATTGAAATAGGAGGAGAGGGTTTAGGCACCAAAGGAAGTTCAGAGAGAAGATCTTTTAACCATTCTGCTTCTGTGCAAGTGGTATCAAGAGCAATCAATTCAGACTCCATGGTACTCCTGGCAATCACTATTTGCTTACAGGATTTCCAGGATACAGCTGCACTACCAAAAAAAATACATATCTAGATATTGACTTTATACTGTTAGAATCTGTGACCCAATTGGCGTCAATATACCCTTCTATAGCATCAGGGTAACCAGTGTAAGTCAAGCAATAGTCAACGTTGCCTTTCAGGTATTTGAATACTCTTTCTAAGGCAGATCAGTGATCTTGGCTAGGGTTGCTAGTATACCGGCTCAGTCTTCCAACAACATAAGCTATATCGGGTCTGGTCCGGTTGAATATGTATAAGAGATCTAATAAGCTGATAATACTTCAGTTGAGAGACAAGTTCATCTTTATTCTTCTTCAAGGATATTAATGAATCATAAGGTGTGGAAACAGGTTTAGAGTTATGAAAGTTGAATTTGATCAATATTTTCTCAATACTGTGAGAAAGACTCAAATATATTCATCTAGTGTCTCTAGTGATTTTTATTCCAAGTATCATATCAGCAAGACCTAAGTCTTTCACGTCAAAATTCTTGAATAGATAATCCTTAACCTTTAGGATTAATTCAAGAGTTGTTCCAAAGATGAGGATATCATCAACATAGAGACAGAGGATGACATAGTCATTATTTATTACTTTAGTATAAACACACTTATCGTGTTTATTCACAGTGAAACCATATTGCGTAATGACTTTGTTAATTTTCTAGTGTCATTGTTTAGGAGCTTGTTTAAGACCATACAAAGATTTAACAAGTTTACAGACTTTATTTTCCTAACACTTGGCAATGAATCCTTCAGGTTGATGCATATAGATCCCTTCATCTAAATCACCATTCAGGAAAGCAGTCTTGACATCCATCTGATGTATGATCAGCTTATGGATAGCAGCAAAGGCTAGTAACAAGGTTTTAAATATCGCCCGACATGTCCGACATGTCGGCCGACATATCGGTTTGAGGGCTTGACCGACACGACATGGACGTTTTCAACTCGTATATCGGTTTTCAGGGTCAAATCGAAAATATCAGGGTCATCTCGGGCATATTAGCCTATTTTTTAGCTTTGAAAAATCGGCCGATATGATACTTTTTTTTAAGATCTGTTTTATATTATCGGGTTTGGATTTAGTGATAAATACCCAAACCCGTTTGACTCGTTCTCATGTTTAAGGGTTTCTTATGAATCCGATAGAAAGAATTTATGAACCCAAATCTATATATTATTTACTTTTTTATATGTTTAGTCTATAGAATTTATAAAGTATGCTTATATTGAATTTATGAATGCTTAGATTATAGTTAGGACATGATATTATACATATGCGCACTACCCGATATGGCAATCCGATATTTAGTCAATGTCCCCCGATATATCCCCGATTTTCGCTATTCGACATGAATTTTAGCCATCCGACATGAACCCGACATCCGACATTTAAAACCTTGGCTAGTAATACTCGAATAGTGAAGATTCGAGCTACAGGAGAATAGGTATCAAAATAATCAATGCTATTTTGCTGAATATAGCATTTAGCTACTAATCTAGTTTTAAATTTATCTATGGAACCATCAACTCTAAGTTTCTTCTTGAATATCCACTTCCAACCAACAGGTTTATAGCCTGGAGGTAAGTCGGTGAGTATCCAAGTATGATTTTCCATGATAGATTTAATCTCATTATCAATGACTTCTTTCCATAAAGGAAATTCAGGTGAATCCATTGCTTCTTGGAATGAGCTTGGATCACCTTCAACAAGAAAAGTAAAGAAGTCTTCTCTAAAATCCTTTTGAATTCTACCTTTTTTGCTTCTTCGATGTTCAATATCAAACGGCTGAGAAGAACTAAAAGATGGTAAATCAGAAGTAAGGGATGAACTAGAATTTTCAGAGATTTTGGATTTGAAAAGAAAGATGTTTTTAAAATAGACTGCATCTCTAGCTTCAATGATAGTGTTGTTGAATATATCACTGATTTCAGAGTTAATGACCAGAAATTTGTTAACACTGCTATCTAGTGCATATCCGATAAAAGCAGCATCTACAGTCTTAAAATCAATTTTCCTCTTCTTAGGTTCGGGAATAGCTACCTTAGCCAAGCAACCCCGAACCCGAAAGAAGTTCAACCTAGTAGATCTCCCCTTCCAATATTCGTAAGGAGTTGTCTCAGAATGTTTCTGGAGAATTCTATTGAGAATGAAGCACACAGAAAGAAGAGCTTCACCCTAGAGATTTTCAAGTGCTCTTGAACTGAGTAACATACAGTTTACCATATCCATTAGGGTTCTGTTCTTTCGTTCAGCTACCCCGTTAGACTGTGGTGTATAGGAAGCAGTAACCTCATGAATAATACCGTGATCTTGGTAATATTTAGTCACATCATTTGAGGTATACTCCCCCCACGATCAGATCTTAGAATCTTGATCTTTCTGTAAAGTTGGTTCTCAGATTCACCTTTATACACCTTAAACCTATCTAAGACTTCATCTTTAGTTCTGAGAAGATAGGTGCAACAATATCTGGAGTGATCGTCTATAAATATCACAAAATATCTCCTACCCCCTCGGGTGAGAACTCGGTTTGAGTCACACACATCACTATGAATTAATTTGAGATGTTCGGAGTCTCTAGTTATAGACTTAAAAGGGTTTTTTAGTGTGTTTCCCTTGAACACATATCTCACACTTAGATGAGGGATCATAAGAGGATTTAGGAATAAGATTTAATTTGATTATTCTTTGCAATGTTTGGAAATTGACATATCCTAGTCGTCCATGCCAGACATCACAAGACTCAACAATTTGTGCAACAGAAGACTCAGAAACTTCATTGGAACTGGAATTGTTTACATTGAGTTTGAAAAGACCATTACAAATAAAACATTTTCCAATGAATACATTATTCTTGGTAATCACAAATTTATTTGATTCCTTGACAATCCAAAAGTCATCTCTAAGGAGAAGAGATTCACTGATCAAATTGCTACGAAGAGAAGAAACATGATGAACGCCTTGCAGATTCAGAACTTTCCCAGAAATCATGGTGAGCTCTATACATCCACTTCTCATTATTTATTTGGTGGAATCATCTGCTAAGCTTATGCTTCCTCCAGATGATTCATGATAAGTTGAAAACCAAGAACGATCATTACAAACATGAATATTAGCTCCGGAATCCAAATACCAGTCAGTGAAAGAAGTAAGGGAATTAACAAGATAAGATGAAGAGGCTAACCTGAAGGAAGTTGGATTCTCTTTAATCATATTAACTTTGTTAGATCAATTTCCTTTAGGAACAGATTTGGTCGGTTCCTTCTTCCGAAAGAAACAGTTGGGAGCCAGGTGGTTGGTACTACCACAGACATAGCAGAACTTTCTATCAGACTTATGGCTAGAAGGATTGGGATTGGATTTGGAAGAAGATTTGTTGAAGAATTGATGATTTTTCTTGAATTTCTTTCCCTTCGGTTTGAAATTCCTAAATTTAGGCTTATCATCTACCAAGTTCACTTTAGCTTTTGACTGAGACTTGGTTTTGGAATTTTACCTATGCTGGTCTTCAATACGAATAGCCTTAAGGGCTTCAGTTAATGTTAGATCTTCTTGCTTGTGCGGGAGATCTCCAGCAAATCTAGACCAGGATAGAGGGGGTGTATCAATCAGACAAGAAACTTTATAGTCATCAGTAAAGGTGTTTCCCTTTGATTGGAGGTAACGGAGGAAATCTTGGAATTCATGAATTTGTTCATTAATAGGTTTGTCATCAACCATCATGAACTTATTAAAGGAGGAGGTGAAACGCAGAATTCCGATATCATCATAGCCATATTCTGCTTCAAGAGCATTCAATAGATCCTTAGCACTTTTGAACTCATAATAAATATCGTAGAGGTTGTCCGCAAGTGCACTAAGAATCCTATGGCCACAATGATAGTTGATTTCTTCTGGTTTCATAGAGCTAGAGAAGGAGCTAGCGCCAGAACCAGAAGTAGAAGGAATAGGTTGTTCATGATCAGGAGCCAAAGGTTGAGAACCGCTAGTTGAAGACTCGGGAATGTCTATAGCAGATAAGAGACCTAATGTAGTAAGCCAGTATCGTATCTGATTAGCCAACCGTTTATAATTAACACCGGTGAAGTTTTCAGGTTTGACACTTTTGGAATGATAAGGGTTAGCCATAAGTCCAATTTGAGTTTACTAGTCTAGGTATTTGGTATCTGAAAGAATAAATGATTTGTCAATACCACTCAACTAGTAGCTTAGAGAATTATGACTTAGGATATGAACTAGATTTGTAAACTATGTCTATACTCCGTTGTACGATCATCTAGATGCATCATCCGAAAATAAAGAGATAAACATATTTACCGCAGAACGATTGAGTAAAAGTATTACAATAGTATCGTTATTTTATGTATCCGAAATAGGGAGACAAAATATATTGCCGCAGAGCGATTGAGTAAGAATATTACAAGAGTATCGCTATTGCATAAGGAGATGCACACATATATATATCATCAGTTGTAGTTACTCCCATGTTAGATTACCCATGAGTAGGACACATTCCTTGATTTATGGCATACAGGATATGACTTATGGTGATTTTTTTTGAGTTGGATGATATTCTCTTATTATTGCACCTACTTGAGAAGTAGTTCGAGATTGTGACATTGGTCCTATATAGTTTAGGCTTGGAGTATTTCTTTTGATTATTGTTTTCATTCATAGAGTTGGAATTGGTATTTAGGGATCTACAATTTGAGACATATAGTATATATATGAGGATTTTCTTATTTGGATTATTTCGCTTAACGTACTACGTCTCGTTTTGTAGGTGTCTAAATATTAACTCCATTAAATACGAAAAAAATGATATAAATAGACTATGCTTAATAGATAGAACCTCCACTTCATCTAGCAGTCCTTCCCCTGGGGACGGATGAAGGTGATCTTGCCGTAGCGTTCTAACGCTCTTGTTATTATTCTTTTTGTTTAAATTATATCTTTCAAGCAGATCAGAATTTCGGAGAGCTGCAAGATGACGGAGTTCTAGCATAGTCACCGTCGCCCAGTTTTAGCAGTTGAAACTCCACTATATAGTTATGTTCATTGTTCAGACTTTAGAGTCGTATTCATTTTGTAGAGGCTGAGTGTCTTAGTGAGATTTCATTTGACTCATTGTGTTGAGATGTATTTCAGACTCAGAGATTTTTTCATTCTATTTCAGTTGGGCTTATTTGTTGATATACTTCTTCTGTGCATATCTGATTTTGTACTACTTTTATTATTTGACTGTTTTATACATTCACCTATCTGTTGTTTCCACTAGAGAGATAGTGACTGAGATGGTGAAACATGTCGTAGCATGGTGTTTGATGCTTGGCAGGTTTGACAATCCGGGTTTCACCTTAGACTGTAGTATTGTGTGAACCCTGGGACGTTTTAGCAGTTAAAGCTCCACTATATAGTTATGTTCATTGTTCAAACTTTAGAGTTGTATTCATTTTGTAGAGGCTAAGTGTCTTAGTGAGGTTTCATTTGACTCATTGTATTGAGATGTATTTCAGACTCAGAGATATTTTCATTCTATTTCAGTTGAGCTCATTTATTGATATATTTCTTCCGTGCATATCTGATTTTGTACTACTTTTATTATTTGTATGTTTTGTATCATCACCTATTTGTTGTTTTTACTAGAGAGATAGTGACTGTGATGGTGAAACATGTCATAGCATGGTGTTTGGTGCTTGACAGGTTTGACAATCCGGGTTTCACCTTGGAGTGCAGCCAGCAAAAGATAATAATTACAATAAATAATAATTTTTTATGAACAGTAAACAAAACAATTCGTGAACAACCTTTTTTTTAACAGAAACTAATAAATAACAAAGGAATATTATTAGTAACTATTTGAATGAATATTAAATGAACAGAAACAAAAGGATGTTTTTTGGATGAACAGTAATGAACAGTATCTAAAGCTTTTTTATTATTATTTATTTATTTTAAATGAAAAAATTAAAGCAACTTAACTGTAATAAATTAGCAAGGAAATAAAAAAAAGAAATTTCGGGCGAAAGTAAACCCGATGAACAGTATTTTTTAAAATTTGATTTTAATTAACACAGAAACAACAAAGAAATATGTGCTAATTAAAAGCAATAAATTTCAGATTTAGTTTAACAGCAAAAATATCAATCTTCTATATTGCTGTCAAAAGAGATAAAATTTAGTATAAAACCTGAAATAAAAAGTTAGAAAATCAGGCCTAAATGGGAACAGTCGTGATTTCACTGCCCTAGAAGATTAAGAACCCGTCAATCGCCCTAGCGCAGTCGATCATCTCTCCCCTAACGGTAAAAACCCCCGGTTCAACCGGCCTTTGTACTCGGACGAGAGCAACAGAGCTTAAGCTCAGATGAAGAAAATTGCCCCAAAGAAAATAACATAATAGTCAAAACTATAAAAAGAAGAAGCTAGGAGAGAAGTTCTTTCTGTTTTCTGTATAAAACGAGGAGAAGAATGCATGTATTTATAGGACTCTGAAGCCAGAGATCCGTTGCTCCAAACCCGCACACGTTACGCCGGATCCGCATAACTCCTCGCGCCATCTCCGCATTCGTTACGAACGGGTCAAGCGGAAGAAAACAAAAAAAAATAAAAATTCTGAGAAACAAAAATGTGTGCGGCGTGGCGCACGCGTGTGATAGCAACAACCCAAACAATACAAGGCCCAAAACACTTACTCAAAGCCCAATATGATGTAAAGCATTATAAGCCTCTCACTATTCATCTCATCTTCCAATGTGGGACTATTCACAAAGTCAAAATTGCCTTTTCATGAACAAATATCCAACATAAACGAGAACAGTTTATGCAGCTAACCCCAAGGAAATGTGATAAGGGGGTGTTTGTTTTGCATCCCAAAATTTATGGATATGGATTTCACCATAGAATTTGAAATCCATAAATTTTTTTACATGTTTTGGGATCTCTAAAATTTTGTTTGTTTCATCAATATTTTGGGATTTGGAATACCAAAATTTGTAATATTTTGTTTGTTTCATCAATATTTTGGGATTTGGAATACCAAAATTTGTAATATTTTGTTTGTTTCATCAATATTTTGGGATTTGAAATACTATAAATTATATATTATAATATTATATAATATTTTAATAACATATATTATTATAATATTATATAATATTTTGGGATTTGGAATACTACAGCATGAACAGTGATTATTGGGTCCTTCTATATATATTATATATTATATATATAATATTATATATATATTATATATTATATTATAGATATAATTTAATATAATATATAATATAATATATAAAATATATTATATATTATCTAATATATATAATATATATTATAATAATATATATATAATATCATATAATATATATATATATATATATATATATATATATATATTTATTATATTATTTAATAAATAATATATATAATATATATGTAATATATATATAAACTATTATATATATATATATATATATATATATATATATATATATAAATCTATATATATATATATATATATATATATAATATATAATATATAATATATATATATTATGTTATAAATATATTACATAATCTTATATATTATTTATATATATATTAATAAATATATATATATATTATTATATATATAATATTATACATTATATATAAATATCTATATTATAGTATTCATTTATTATATAATCTATATAATAAATAATATGATATATTATATACTTAATATATATATTATATATATCATAATTTAATATTATATATAACATATTTATTTATATATTATAAATCATATATATAATATGTAATATAATATAACATCATAATATATATATATATAATATATATATATATTATATAATATATATATATAATATTATATATAATATATATACATATATAATATTATATGTAATATATATAATGCTACAGTGATTTACTACAGATTTTACTACAGCATGAACAATGATAATTTACTGTAGCATTTACTAAAGCATGAACAGTGATTCTTGGGTCCTCCTATAATTATAGAGGAATAGATGTATTAATCATATATTAATCTTATATTATAAGCATTAATACATCAATATCCAACCTACATCCTCTCTCAATTGTAGGATTTCACAAATTCTAAAATATAATAGTTTTTTATTATTTGGGGATTCAATATCCCAAAATTGGTTTTGAAACAAACATTGTTTATGGAATTCTGAAACCCAAAAAACTTGTAATCCACCTTATATCCCAAAAAAAGGTTAAAACAAAAGAGAGGATTTCACAAATCCTAAAAATATATTATTTGTTTATAATTTAGGGATTCAATATCCCAAAATTAATTTTGAAACAAACAAAGTTTATGGAATCTCAAAACTCAAAAAGAGCACTTTTTACATCCCAAAACTTGAAATCCACCTTATAACCAAAAAAAAAAAAAAAACACCCCCTAAATGTATTCTGCTTGCATCATGAGATTAATTACATTATCCAACAGTGCTAACAATAAAACAATTAAAAGGCCGGGGAAAAGAGAAATATACCGAGATCGAGCAAATTCGATAAAGAGGAACCCGAAGATTTGGCACTGCAGATTTTTGCTAAAGAGGCATCGCTGAATTCCATGGTTGAAACATCATCCACCACCAGCAACGATCGGCTGTCGCAAATTCCCAAAACTCGTAAAACGAAACCCTAATAAAATGATGATGATAAGTGAAACTGCATTTTTGGGTGCTTAAAACCCTAAATGGGGGGTTTTAGAAGACCAGGGGAAAAAAATTAATGATTGATTGCCTGCTTGGAGTGAAGGGATCTGCAATTGATAATGTGATCGAGGAGTTGGCGGCCGACGCCTCCGCAGCCCATCAACAGTAGAGGAATGATTTTCCTCATTTTTTTATTTCCTTCCTGTTTCTACTGGGCTTTGCTTTTCTCCGTCTTCTCTCCTAATTTCTCACTGGACGCTGCTCCGTAGGACTAATAAGGAGCTTCTCGGTAAATTTCGCAGGGGTGCTTTGCGGGAGCTGGTGGTATGCCAATGCAGCTTTTGGTTGGGACAAGATGGTCGCATAATTATTTTAATCAAATAATTTTATCTTTTTGGAAATTTTGAGCTAAGTAAGATGAGACAATTTAGGATAAAGAGAAAATTTGAATTTTTGATTTGAACATTTATGTAGGATAATTAATAATGTGGCACATTATTAAAGTATAACATTTATGTAGGATAATTAAATATTTTATTTAATTCAATATAATATTATTTAAAATAATCTATTATTATTAAAAATATTTTATTTTATTTTATGATAATTACTATAATTTAAATAAAATAATTGATAACATGGCTCCTTATTAAAATATATATTTATAATAAACGTAATATACTATTAATATGTGCAATATTATTAATTAAAAATTATTGTTAAATAATACATCATATTATATTAATTATATATATATATTATCATACTTTAATATATAGTAGATTATTATAATTTTTATTGTAGTAATAAAATATTATTTAATATTATAACTACCACAATATTGACAATATATTTAAGACTATTAATTAATATAATAAAGTATAATAGAAAATAATAAATTATATTTTAATATAATTAATAATAATTTTATATTAGATAATATTATATAATATTTTATTATCTTACATCATAAGAGAATTTTATAATATAATATAATTAAGATATATTATATTTTATAATACAATTAACACATATTAGATATTTAATAAATTAGTGTTTCAAAATTATCTCACTTTCCTTATGATTGGATAGAATTGGGACAAAAAATTAGTATAGAAGTGGGATAATTTTGGAAAAAGTTAGGGTAATTGTCTCAATCCAATTGTCCTAATGAATAACACCTTAAGGTGAAATCTCAATCTCATTGTCCCAATGAATAACACCATAAAGTAAAGTCCAAAAAATTATCTCACTTACTCCAAAATTACACCAACCAATAACCCCCCTAGAGTAAATATGATATTAGAGGTGGCCCCGAAAATTGAATGCATCTTAGCTGATCGGATTATTTTTGCTAAATCATGTCGCATTATTAAATTTAGTGTTAATGAATGGGACATCATTGAGAGATTCTCATATAGAGGAAGTCATTCTTACAAAGTCAACATGCTTGTGGACCATACTTATATATGCACTTGCAACATTCCGCAATTACAATGGCTTCTTTGTGCTCATGTTGTAGAAGCTAGTTCAGATCTAAAGGACTACAAGGTAGAGTTGGGCACTAGTCAGGTCGACCCACGAACTGATCTAGCCCAGCTCTCCATGGGTCACGACCCGGCCCAGCTCGTAGTGAGTCGGGTCCAACCCGGCCCGTGATATATACAAGTCACGGGCCGGCCTGGGTCCAGCTCTAGACCCGAGACGAGAGAAATAAGTCTGGCCCATTTTGACCCAGCCCACCATCGACCTGGCCCGGCTTGACCTGTTCCAACCTGGATTTTTAATTTTTAATTTTTTTGGTGAAATAAAAATGGTCAGGTTATAAGCTTGCTGGCCGCAGGA